>NC_090071.1:2567769-2626520 GCF_038355195.1 Osmerus mordax | reverse complement strand
ATAAGAAGGTCCGTAGAAACATCCGTCAAAGAAAAGGAGAATCCAGCGACGAGGATGAACAAAAAGACGGAAGCAGAGATGATACCAAAGTAGTACACCCTGCTGCTGTAAATATAAAACCGTCAAAGTTGCCCCAGAACCGCGGGATCTCTTGCAGTTCAAAGCGGGAGGTGACGCCTCCTAAATCGGACTCAAGTGGTGACGAGGACCCTGGGGAGGTCGGTGGACCCTTCGCTGTCCGTAACAGGAACGTGGATGTCGGGAAGAAGAAGAAGAAGGGAAACGTACTTAGCTTTTCGGATGAAAAGAAGGTAAAATTGTCTTAACTTGGTCGATAAGCCTCATGTCAACTTAGACGTATTTCGAACGTCAGCCGTTTTGAGGATCTCCTCACTCTGCGTTCTGAGTCTGCTCCTCAGTCCAGCTGTGTCACTGCTGCCAAGATGGACTGCAGGCTACGTCCTTCCAGTTCGATCTTTATTTTGATACCAATAACTCAACACAGAGATATCGATCGATAGACAGACAGACTCGCTAACTGTTTCTTCTCTCGTCATCAGGTAAGGTATCCGAATTCAAGGTGAAGAAACTAGTGGATAAAGCTGTTGTTTTCCAAGCGCGTAAGAAAGAAGATTCACTTGCGAAGACCACTTTCATACCCGCAGGTAAACAACCCCACACATTTCATATTCCCAGGCTATTACCAGTCTCTCCAAGCCAAACCTAACCACGGATAACCATTTGTATCTTCCTCAACCTAACAGGCACAGCCAGAAGGAACGTGACTAGGGCTGAATCACCTTCAAGGCCTTCTGGTAGTGATGATGATGATGATGATGGGGTCTCAGGTGAAGAGCTGTCCCCAGACAGTGACCCAGAGGAAGAGGCCAAGTCCACCTCCAGCTCAGTCTCCTCCAAAACCTCCAAGTCCTCCGCCCCCAAAAAGGGTCGGTCCATCTCTCAAGTCCACGTCTGCGCTCTTCAACAGACATGAACACATGCATGGACACTGAAAATGGACTGTTAATTAGTAAAAGTTTTTCCTTTGCAGTGGTGATCCCAGACGCCCGGAGGATCCAGGCAGCCAGGAGGCAGCGTCAGGAGGCCCGAGCCCAGAAGGAGTACATCCCTCTGGGGAGGGAAGGGGAGCGGTCCCCAGCACCCCTGGAGACCTGGACCGGGACGAGGGGAGCGACGGACACGAGGACGATGACGATGAACCAGACGACCACGAACGCAGGATCGAGTTTGCCCCGAGACCCAGGACTGTGAGGGAGAGGATCGCAGAGAAGCTGGGTGAGGATGGGAGAAAGGCTGGGTGAGGAAGGGGGAGAGGCTGGGTGAGGAATGGAGAGAGGAGGAGAGAGGCTGGGTGAGGGAAGGGGGAGAGGCTGGGTGAGGAAGGGAGAGAGGAGGAGAGAGGCTGGGTGAGGAAGGGGGAGAGGCTGGGTGAGGAAGGGGGAGAGGCTGGGTGGGGGAGAGGGAGAGAGGAGGAGAGAGGCTGGGTGAGGAAGGGGGAGAGGCTGGTTGGGGAGAGGGAGAGAGGAGGATAGAGGCTGGGTGAGGAAGGGGGAGAGGGAGAGAGAGGCTGGGGGAGGAAGGGGGAGAGGCTGGTTGGGGGAGAGGGAGAGAGGAGGAGAGAGGCTGGGTGAGGAAGGGGGAGAGGGAGAGAGAGGCTGGGGGAGGAAGGGGGAGAGGGAGAGAGAGGCTGGGGGAGAGGGGGGAGAGGAGAACAGATCCTGGGTGAGTGAGTGGAGAGGGGTAGAACAAGAAAGGGGGACCGGAATAGGAGAGAGGGAGAGTGGAGGAGAGGAAAAGTGGTGGACGAGGAGGAGAATACATGGGGAGTAGTGAGTGAACAACCAGATGAAAAGGAAAGAAGGCCACCTGACATTCAGTTGGTTAAAGGAGAAAATGAGGAGAAGAAACGAAACATTTCTGAAGGAGATATTAAGCACCTTAGGCTAACTGTTGTGTGTTGTGTGTGTGTGTGTGTGTTGCAGGAGGGAGTGCCAGTGAGGACAGCGACTCCCAGGAGAGAGAAGACCAGGAGCTCTGGGAGGAGCAGCAGATAGGGAAGGGGGTCAAGAGACACCCGGGGGAACAGGTACCACGCTGTCATCCCTCCCTCTGTCATCCCTCCCTCTGTCATCACTCCCTCTGCCATCCCTCCCTCTCTCTCTCTGTCTCCACACTTTTCCAGCACTTTATTTAGACCACAAGAAAAAAGCAGCACACCCATTCTCTGTACTTCTAATGCTTCCATCCTCTCTTCCCCTCTTTTCCTTCCCCTCCCCTGCCTCTCCTCATCCCCTCCCCTCCCCTGCCTCTTCTCCTCCCCCTCCTCCCCTCCTCCCTCCCTCCCTCCCCCCCTCCCCTGCCTCTCCTCCTCCCCTGCCTCTCCTCCTCCCCTCCTCCTCCTCCTCCCCTCTCCTCCTCCCCTCCCCTGCCTCTCCTCCTCCTCTCCTCCCCTCCTCCTCCTCCCCTCCTCCTCCTCCCCTGCCTCTCCTCCTCCCCCTCCTCCCCTCCCCTGCCTCTCCTCCTCCCCTGCTCCCCTCCCCTGCCTCTCCTCCTCCCCTGCCTCTCCTCCTCCCCTCCCCTCCTCCTCCTCCCCTCCCCTGCCTCTCCTCCTCCCCTCCTCCTCCTCCCCTCCTCCTCCTCCCCTCCCCTCCTCCTCCTCCCCTCCTCCTCCTCCCCTCCCCTGCCTCTCCTCCTCCCCTCTCCTCCTCCCCTCTCCTCCTCCCCTCCTCCCTCCCTCCCTCCCCAGAGCCCCAGCAGTGACAGCAGTGTGTGCAGTGGCCGAGGCAGGCTGAAGAAAAGGCCCGTGATTCCAGAGACTCTTCCTGCAGTCACAGTCAGCATGGTGAAGAGGAGGATCACTGGGAAGTCAGTCAGCACCCCTCCTAAACATAGCACCACTGACAGGCAGAGCAGGGTGACTCAGCACAATCTAAAGCAGGTCTAACTTGCCTCCTCTGTGCCTTTGTGTGGTCTTACTTTTTTTTTTTCTTCCCACCTTTCCATTCTCTACCTCCACCTCTTTTTCTCGCCCACACCCTTCTATGCTCCTCTCACCTCTACCTCTGTCCTCCCTCCCCCTCTCTCTCTCTCTCTCTCTCTCTCTCTCTCTCTCTCTCTCTCTCTCCTCCCCCCTCCTTCTCTCCCAGGCTGGACTCTCTGAGAGGGGTCCACAGGGCCCGCGAGGCAGAGCTGAGGAGGATGGAGGGGGACATAGAGGGTGCCAGAACCGCCCTGGAGAACCTGGAGAACAGTTCCTCGGACCGGCAGCTGAGTTTCTACCGCGACATGAACCTCTACGTACGGAACCTGGTGGAATGCCTGAGAGAGAAGGTCAGAGAGGAAGCCCCTGTTGAACTCTGGGAGGAACGGAGCAGGATGGATCCTCTCCACATGCATCCTGGTGGGAATATATGGCTGTTGTGTTTTATTGTGCTGTGTGTCGTGCAGGTTGTGGAGATCAACTCACTGGAGCTGGACATGCACTCTCTGCTGTCTGACCAGGCGGAGGCGCTGTTGTCCCGCAGACGGGAGACTGTCCGACAGGAGTCCTCCCGCCTACAGCAGCTCTGTTGTGAGTGTGTGTGTGTGTGTTTATTGGTGTGTGTGTATGGTTGTGTGCTTGTGTGTTTGTAACTGTATGGGTGTGTGTGTCTTTGATGTTTCACTGATATCTCACTCTCTCTCTCTCTCTCTCTAGACAGCAGTGAACCACAAAGTGAAGGCCAGTCAGGTGACCAGTCAGGTGACCACCTGAACGAGACACTGGTTAAAGGGTGAGAGAGAGAGAGAGAGAGGTTGCGGCTTTCCTAAGTGGTCAAGCGTTAACGTGTTTTAGCATTTAAATGCTAAATGCTAAATGTACGATACCGTTCCATCGCAAACACGTTCACTGCTGCTCTTGTATTACACTGACATCATAAAACATTTCCCCCTCAGTGACGAAGACTCTGACAGTCTTCCAGTGGACTGCGAGCCTTCGGCTGAGGAAGAGGAAGAACTGCAGAAGAAGAAAGGTAAGGCGGGGCGCGGCACTACCAAACAGCTACTTTCGTTATCTGTGAGGCAGTTATGAGATTTACATTTAGTCATTTAGCAGATGCTCTTATCCAGAGCGACTTACAGTAAGAACAGGGACATTCCCCCCGAGGCAAGTAGGGTGAAGTGCCTTGCCCAAGGACACAACGTCATCTGGCATGGCCGGGAATCGAACTGGCAACCTTTTGTTTACTAGCCCGCTTCATCATCATCACCCCACCTCCTCCCCCTCCCTCCCTCCCCCTCCAGCTGAGCTGGTGAGTCGGTCTCAGGGCGTGTTTGCAGATGTCCAGGAGGAGTTCTGGGACGTGAGGAAGGTGCTGCGTCGGTTCGAGGAGTGGAGAAGCTTGTTCTCCGAGTCCTACCACAGCGCCTACATCAGCCTCTGTCTGCCCAAACTGCTCAACCCCCTCATCAGACACCAGATCCTGGGCTGGACCCCTACAGGTACCAACAGGAACACACTCACTCACAGTACACACACACACAGAGGACTGTGAGATGTTGTTTATGTGTTTTATCTATGTTGTGTTTCTGCTGTGTGTTCCAGTCAGCAGTGGAGGACTTTGAGGCGTTGCCATGGTACTCTGCTGTGGAGGCCTTTTGCCACGGCGACGGTTACGAGGAGAAGGAGAACGCTGACAGGAAGACTCTGCCTGCCATCATAGAGAAAACACTGCTGCCCAAAATACAGGGTATGTTCTCTCTCTGTCTCTCTCTCTCTGTCTCTCTCTCTCTCACACACTCAAATATGCAAATTGTAACCTCCCCCCAGGCTATGTGGAGCTGGTGTGGGACCCCCTGTCCAGGCAGGAGTCCTCCCGATTGGCAGTGCTCTGCCACAGACTGAAGGATGACTACTTCCTGTTCCAGGGAGAGCACAGCAAACCGGTCAAGGTGAACAGTCATTTTCAGTTTGTGTTTTTGTCATTTTTGTTTAATGGTAAATCAATACCACCTGAAAACCTGACCATCTGTGTGGTCAGATAACTCAATTGTGTGCACCCCCCCTCCCCCATAGGCATTTTTGGACGCAGTGATTGGTCGGCTGAAGACCTCAGTGGATGAAGATGTCTTCATCCCTCTCTATCCTAAAAAGTGAGCCTAGACATGCAGGCAGGATTCATTAAAAGGATACAAGTTCTAGAATGAGTGAACTTGGAGATGAACACAGCTGTTGATGTTGTCCTCTGTTTTCTCCGACAGGTTTCTGGAAGACAGCTCTTCTCCACAGTGTAGGTTCAGAGACGGACAGTTCTGGACTGCCGTAAAGGTAAAGGAGTTGAAGGAGAACTTGCGTAGCTTTACATTGTGTGTGTGTTGCCGTTTGTGTCCCTCTTTAATACGTGTGTGTGTGTGTGTGTGTGTGTGTGTGCCAGCTCCTGAGTAGCATGTCTCTGTGGGAGGGGGTGGTGTCAGGGGAGGCCCTGAGGGAGGTGATGTTGGACCAGCTCCTGAACCGCTACCTGATGATGACGATGCTGAACGATCCCCGACCACAAGATTCCCTCCGCAAGACCAGCAAGGTCCGCTTCATGCCCATCTGTCAAACCCTGTCTGGGTATTAACAATGTTCCTTCTCTGGTTTTTAAGGGTGTCTGTGATCAAGATTTAAAATTCGATTTTGTTTACCTCTCTCTCCTTCGATTCTTCTTGTCTTCTTGTTTCCATCTCTCTTCCCAGGTGGCTGAGTGTTTTCCTGAGTCGTGGTTCAGCCATGTGAGTGGTGGTTCGTCTCTTCCCCAACTCCTGTCTCTCAGTAAACACCTGCTCCAGATAGCCCATTCTGTCTGCAAGCAGCAGCCAGACAGCTCCAGCACCAGGTAACACTGCCACCAGCCCATCCCACTCACACCTCAAACTGGAAAGTGTTATTATGTTCGTACATTGTTTGTTTTTTCTTTGACCCTAGGGAATTTCTGAGTGACGTGCTTAAGGTTCTGGCCCGCATCAAAGCTTGGGACAACGCCACGTCCTTAGCAGAGAAATATCATTACACAGATCTCCTGGACGCTTTCGATATGTCCTGATCATCATGTTGTGATTCAGTGTACAGTTTATAGCTGTACTTTTTTTTTAAGAATAAAAATATTTTTCATTGTGTTTATAGATACGATCGTATTTACATTATTTCAGTTCACAAAATGTTTGACCACTAATCTAGCATGTTGTGCCCTCAGATGCCTCTAAATGGGATGTTTGAACATAGCCAGGAAGAAAAAATAATAGTAGTAGAAGGAAATTACTAAAAGTTTTATTTAAAACTGAAATTCACAAAAAAATTGTGATTTTAAAAGATTTAAAAAAAACTGGGATATAATGTGTATCCCCTCTGTAACTAATATGGTAGACAGCAAACGTTACAGAGGGGATACACATTATATCAGGCCGTTTTTTCATCTCATAATGTGTATCCCCTCTGTAATTTTTTGCTAGAGAAGAGCAGACATCTCCATATTATCTCAGGTTGTTCATTGTGACCAAAAGAACACAGAAAATAACACAATGATGGCAGGACAGACCCTTTGCATGTTAGGGGAGGGGATACACATATCAGGTGAAAAAACGCCCAGGTGTTCCATCTAAGAGGTGAATTCGAAGTGCAGCAGTTAAACTCCGCTTCTCTGAGTGCACGCCCGCTCCCGCGGCTAAGTGCCGTGGCACGACACTGGTTTGTTACTGGTTTCTATAGAAACCAGTAACAAACTTTTTGAGAGAGAAAAAAAACTTGATTGTAACCTTGACAGGATACAAAATACAACGATGAGTCTCAACCAATTTCAAATTATGATTAACGATTGCCTTATTGACACAAAACACGTGGAAAACGCTGCAATATTGGTGGCAAAAAATGGAAACGTGACCGCTGCATCTGCCAGGTTTCAGGTAACAATGTAGCCTATAGCTAGAGCTCTTCTAGCCTACTACTGTACCGAAACTCTATAGCTGGAACGCAACTTGACTTATTTGCCTCGCTATCTAGCACCAGCTAAATGTGGTTTATTTAAATGAGTTAACGGCAGCGTTGCCAACGCAACTTTCCAGATTGTTCCGCAGGCCCAGATGTTTGCAGACGCCTTTAAGGATCTGACCGCCACGAGAGAGCGAGGATTCTACTTCCAAGAAAAAGCGTACACGTGTGTCCGGGCAGACCGAAGCTCCATATACTGCAAATGTGTTAGTTTATCAGTATAAAGTTAGCAACATATGTGACATGATATGAATTCAAAATAGTACACACTCAATCCTAAATTTCTAAAACCAATTGTCCCGTTGTAGACTTTAATTCCATGAATTGGGAACGTCTCACTAGTAGAAAGGTGTTTTTACAGGGTGTGCACGGGTTGATATTGGTGAGGACCACACTGTACGTAATTATTGCCACCTACAACGGGAGCATGTACCCCAGCGTTTGTGTGGAAGCGGTTGAGAAACTAGGTAAGATCTTTATGTATTGGGATTAACACTAGTGTCATTTTGTGGTAGCCTCTAATACCAGAAGTTTTTAATCACACATACTTTAAAAATTAATGTAACTTTGCAGCGGAATACCTCAAAGAAAAGGGCAAATGAGGAGGCTGAACTGCGGGTGATCCGCGTCTAACAGCCGCTGATAAATGATCGACAAAGCGAAGTGGCCGCCCCTTTAATGGACTGTAACAGAAAGCATGTCAAACTCAGGAGGCTTCTATTCAGCGTGATACCTGCACACCTAAATAATGCTCTGATGAATTTGAACATAGTAGGAAAAACTTATTAGGCTTGATGGATGGAACCTCAACATTGACTCTTGCAGTTGGATATTCAATCAGTCCAATGTGCAAATGTATGTCAGACTAAAATGAACTGTGTTGGTCAGGTACTGCAGTTGATCAGGAGTGTATTCTTTTGTAAACATTCATTTTAAGTTCAAAGCAAAAACTCAGCCACTACAACAGATATTTCCAGCAGTGCTGTTGGCTTTATTCATAAGATAAAGACTAGGCAAGCAGAATGCAACTCAAAACACTGCACACAAACACTGCACACTCCTGGGCATGCTCAGTGGTAGTATTGCTCCTTTACCAGTAGTACCATGACATGTTGCTTAGAGGCAGCAAGCATCACATTCTTAAAATGATCAAGCTGTTTAGGAGGGAGCATTGTACCAGTTCTTTAGCAACAAACTTTGTTTCAATAAACAGGTTGAGAAAAATGTGCTTTGATAAAGCAAGGCTATTCAGTTACTGTTGGAAATCAGAACTGGTGCCAATCATGTTGTGGGCTTCTGGAATTCTGCATGTTCTAAATAGGAGCTTGTAAATCTTGGGACTTCCAGGAAACAGTGCACAGAAAGTCAACAGTAAACACGGCAGAATGGGCCGAAAAACTACCAAATACATCTGAACCAATTCAACAGATATAGTAAAACGACCCTTATGAGAAACAATTATGAACATTTGAAGTGAGAGCAAACTGTATTATTGAGGGTAAGACTGACACCAAGCTCAAATGCAAACGCAGAAGAGAAACTGTATTGATATAGGTATTCTACTCTGGTGAACCATGACAAATACCACAAACCAGCAAAACCGTTAGTGAGCGTGGCTAAAGACTATTTTCATATTTCCAATAACAAACATATGCGATGTTCAGGATAGCATAGACAGATGGGAATGACCTGGAGTTGGTGGGCAGGTTTAGATGACAGAAAACTGGATGCCATGTTTGTTGAGGCGATTAATCAGTGTGGTCTTAGCAAAAGCTGCTCCTGGAGTGTATACACCACCCCTACAGAGAGAGGGCGACAAATAAGAGGTAGATGAAAGAAAAATTGTTAAACCAAATCAACCTTTTTCTTTAAGTAGTAATAGTGAAGGAGGAAGTCAGAACTCACTTCTTGGGAAGGGCGTTGGGCTCGTTCAGGATGGTGATAGCTGATTGGACCATGGTTATGGGTGTGGCTACATATCCCGCCTCTAAAACAGCAAAACATTACTTCTGTCAGATGAGTGTGGCAGTTGGAAGAAACCACTGGTATTACGGTTCTATGCAACACTTGCCAAAGCTGCCGAAAGGAATGTAATTATCCAAATTTCAAGTCACTTCTTTGAAAATAAAATAGTAGTTTAACTAATGGTTAAGAGTAGCCTGTTACAGTACAACAACCAGAGCGTGTGAACATGGCGGAGCAGTGACATCACCTGGGCCCTGGACGAGGGTGCGGATCTTGGCGTTGGGTCGACCTTGAGACGGGTCCTCGGTGTAGCCCTCCCCATAGAAGGCAAACTGAAAGGATGCTCCCTCCATCTGACACACACACACACACCATTTAGAAGCACTGTTACGACACAATAGAATGCCCGAGAGTGAGGGATTCTCTAGGGCCCACAGGTAGTTCCCTTGAGGAGGTTGAAAGGAGACTCTACCTGCTTCCTGGTTGGTCCCTGCTTGGTGAAGAACCCGAAGGAGAAGAACTCTGGGAACTGCAGGAGGAAGAGAATTATGAGCATTTGTTTGGGTAAGGTGTGTTGTGCGTGTGTCAATGTGTGTGTGTGCGCGTTTTTCAATGTGTGTGTGTGCGTGCATCTGTCGTTTTCTTTCACCTTGATCAGCAGGTTTCGTCCCCAGCTGAACTTGACAAAGAACCAAAACATCATTCCAGCGAAAAGCATCTTGATTATGTTTCCCACGCCCCCTACTCCTGCATATGCACCATACTGGACCTGGAGGTCAAGAAGATGTCAAAGGTCAAACAAAGGAGTGTATATGTGAGAAAGGGAATATGGAGGCAGAGAGAGAATGTGGAGGCAGAGAGAATATGGAGGCAGAGAGAGGGGTAGAGAGAGACTGGAGGCAGAGAGAGAGAGTAGAGCCGCTCACAGGGTTCTCCTGGTTCTCCTCCAGTAGGAAGCGCTGGGTTCTCTTCACCACAGAGGGATCTGCACCCATAAAGGGGACTGCGTACTGCTGCACCTCATCACTGTAGAACAGCGCACTCCTACACACACACACACACACCCACAGTTAGCATCAACAAGACCCCCCCTCCCCCGAATTCAATCAACATCACAAGCCTGTGACCGCAGCTCGCCACCCGGAGCCCCGTGTTCACTACCTGCGCTTGATCTTTGACCCCACCACCGGGAGGGGCTTGTAGCCAAACTTCCTCCTCAGGCTACGAAGCTTTCCGCTGTCGGCGAAGCCGTAGATGGCTGACTGCCATGTGCCGTCATGGATGGAGCCTCCCTGAGAGAGAGAGAGACACAGAGAGAGAGAGAGAGAGAGGTAGAGAGAGATGAAGGGATTACCTAAATAAAACTTTAAAGTTTTTAAAGTTTGAATAAAAGACTATTCATGTTGGATGTCAGGGTAAACCTAGTCCAGTGAAAGGGTTTCTGGGATATGGAGACTTACCTCAGGGCCTGAACTGGCCGTCAGGAAGCTCTCTACTGCTGTGAGTGTTCCTGTGAGCGCACACACACACACGAGGAGATATTTTTAATTCAATACAAAACTTGGATTGTGATGATAGGCTTCACATGACATGCATGCGGCAATCATTCTCAATACACACACACACACACCTTTGAACTGGTCCCTGGTAAAGATGACGCCCATGTCAGCTGGGATGGAGTCAAAGCCACAGCTCCCCACGACGTAAACCCCCTTCTCACCCGCCTGGCTGTTGTAGTTCAACTGCATGCTCTCTAGAAACTACACACATGCATGTGCGCACACAGGATTAAAAATAAGCACAACACACACACACACCACAAAGGGGATAGGAATGCAAACACAAACGAACAGCGCTGGATGAACCAGGACAGGGTGTGATTAGATTGGGATAGAGCAGTAAATAAGTAAGGTCTGATCTAATGGACAGCAGCATGTCACTGGGCATGACTCCTGTCCTCCCTGCTGGAGCCTCTGTCAGACAGCCTCTCTCTTCACCCAGGCTTCACCCAGGCTTCCCCCAGGCTTCCCCCAGGCTTCCCCCAGGCTTTACCCAGGCTTCACCCAGGCTTCACCCAGGCTTCCCCCAGGCTTTACCCAGGCTTTACCAAGGCTTCCCCCAGGCTTCCCCCAGGCTTCCCCCAGGCTTCCCCCAGGCTTTACCCAGGCTTCCCCCAGGCTTCCCCCAGGCTTCCCCCAGGCTTCCCCCAGGCTTCCCCCAGGCTTCCCCCGGCTTCACCCAGGCTTCCCCCAGGCTTCACCCAGGCTTTACCCAGGCTTTACCCAGGCTTCACCCAGGCTTCACCCAGGCTTCCCCCAAGCTTCCCCCAGGCTTCACCCAGGCTTTACCCAGGCTTCCCCCAGGCTTCACCCAGGCTTTACCCAGGCTTTACCCAGGCTTCACCCAGGCTTCACCCAGGCTTCACCCAGGCTTCACCCAGGCTTCACCCAGGCTTCACCCAGGCCCATAACCAGCGTCCGAGTTAAAGTGAGGTCCAACCAAAGACGTCAATAACAGATCAGGGATATTTACATTACATTTACATTTATTCATTTAGCAGATGCTTTTATCCAAAGCGACTTCCAAGCGAGAGCTTTAACAAAAGTGCATAGGTCAATGATCATAAACAACGAGATAGCCCCAAAAACATTATGAGTAGCCAAAACATGAGCATACATTGAGATAAGCAAATAAGTGCCAATGGGAAGAAACACAAGAGCATGTAGTTATATTCAATGTTTCTATATTTGGGGCAGGGCGGTATTTACATAGATAATAGTGGCTCTTTTTTTTATTTATTTTTTATGTATGAGGTCTGAACTTTTGGAACCTCTCATGGTCCTGGTCTCACCACAAGTGACCTGGAGTAAGAAGGTTGACTGTAGGTCCAGTTCACTAGTTCAGACCGCATCCAACTAACGGGAGTTCAATGGGGAGTAGAGGAAGCAAGAGAACACAGACAAAGAAATGGAATGCGGCCCCTCTAGTCTGCCTATTTAAGAGGTGAAGGGTGTGAGGGAACGAGAGGAGGAAGGAAGTGAACAGGTCTAGAAGTGGGACACGGCCACTCCAGTGAACATACAGTACCTGGGGCTCTCCACAGATGTCGATGTGGTGTGCTCCATTCTCCACACATGCCTTTACCACGGGCTCCCCCCAGAACCTGTACTACACACAGACAGACACACAGACAGAGTTAATGTCAGAAATCCAGTCTATCCATAACCAGGCATTAACTTCTAACTACCTGCTTAATCTAGATTCTAGAGTGTGTGTGCATGACTGACAGAAAGGGGGAATGGTACAAGGTACATTCAGTGATTTCACACTCGCTGATATTGTGCAAACAGCGATGTTGTGTCATTCCTGATATCTGGGTTATATTCTTCACCTGGAATGCCAGGTGATGAAATAAACTAATATCCAGAGGAGCAATGCTAGCACTTCAATCTAGGTCAGAGAAAGCGCTCTCTTTGGGATTCGCACTGTAAGATAGACAATTATATTCTGAGTCTGACACCGCTGTGCTGAGTACTATCACTATTCCGACCTTGACAATCACACTCATTGTACCTCAACAGAGCGTGCTCTGTCTGTGTGTGTTTGTGTGTGAGAGAGAGAGATTGTGTATGTATCCTTACAGACAGTGGGATACTTACAGGCCCCACACAGTTGAGAACGATCACACCCTGTTTGCACATGGCTGCCAGGGAGTCCGGCTCTCCTACATCTGCTACGATGATGTCCACCTCCGTCCTCAGCTCTGGCTTGCCTACAGCACAGGCAGAGGTCAAGAACAAGACCAAACACCCCATAATCCCCACTTCAACAAGATCTACTGACGAACACTGTACTTATGTAGGCACCGCATAACTTCCATTACTCATTGAAAGAAAGCTTGATTTAAAAAAAATAATGTTAGCTATATTCACGTTATTTGCTTTGTACACTTAATTAACTACTATGTATGTTGAGTGATCAGATTGGATCCTCCAGGAGAATGCTCTGAAAATCCGATTAGAGCCTTTGTTGAACACAATTGCACATGACGCACAACGTCGAACGCAAAGCAAGCAAACAAAAAACATTCATATTACTACAAGCAACACGTAGAATTTTACAGAAATAAAACGACATACTGAGGGCGGCAGCCGCCTGTTCCAGAACTTTTTCCAGCTTCGGTCTGCTTCTCCCAGCAACGGCCCATTTCAACGTCCCCTTTGGTCCCTCGGACGAGGTACGAGCTACCTCTTCCACTACAAACTGCCCTGTAAAGCCCGAGGCTCCGAAAATAATTATGTGATATGGCCTACTAGTAGAAGTTTCGACCTTTGCCATTGTTACAATTATCTAGCGGTTGAGTTACTGCCTTGCACTGGAGTGGAACTGCAACTGGAATCAACGACAGCAGCGTGGATCTATTTGACAGCTCTGTCTATTCCAGAGCGAACTAGCAGACAGCTGTACTTCCGTAGCTTAACCTAGGGTTAATGCACAATTTAAAGCTCAGCTATCTTAATGGGCGCGGACTACCTGCGGGTATTAAAGAAGACACCGCAGTTTTGATTGTTGATTGCAATCATGTATAAAGTGTTTTACTTCTGTGTGTAACCATCAACTATGATTATATGTGCTTTTGACGTGTTTAAAATACTAATTTGTGCCTGCAGCATGTAGCCTACTTCCGTACATTTTCTCAAGTAGCTGTGCTCCAATTGAATACAAGATTATGGGCGTTCCAATGCATGTATAGATTTTGATTGGATGACTGGGAAGTGACACTGTAGTGTCACTAAACTCACCCCTGGCTTAAATTGTTACCGCACATGTATCACTATTTTTTCTTCCATATTTGTTGTTAGATGTATTATGTTTGTACGAAATGTGTTTATTTGTTGGTAATAAAAAATAAAATAAAAAGAGTAAAGGAATTGGGAAAATAAGTCTCACTGTCGCCTGAAAATGACGCAGTGAACATGCACCCAATCCTCCATCATCAGGCACCACACGGGTTGCGAAAACACTGAGGGCAAATACGAGCTCAATGTCACAAAATTGGAAAGGATGTATTATGTAAATATATTAACTGAACTACAAAACCCGGACATAGTGGAATATAAGCTATAAAGGTATGTGAAGTCTTGAATCGATACGAAAAGCATAGCAAAGGTTGCGATTACATAGATGGCATTTTGCTATAATTAGCTACCTAGCTTTTACCAGCAACAGCAGCACAACGTGACTAGCTTAGTTTTCTGTCTTCTAGTTTTCTGGCCAGCTAACTTGTTAAATCATTTAAACTTGTCTGCAAACAGCGCAACAACTTTTACAGTCTAACCTTTACAGTAAGGTTAGCCACGTGCATGCGTTACATGTCGTAAAAGTCGATACCAAAGTCAACTTGGTGCCAGCTACTGTATATGCGACTCCAATATTAATACCGCTCGTAAGACAGAGCTACTTAGTATTCATATTTTTTTGTCTTTGCCGTATCATCATAAAACACCAGCTAGATCTTAAAAGTAATGGAACTGCACGTAGGGAAACTCTTTAACGCATCACATACATCCCTACCTTATACCTCTTCTCTTCTATTCACAGGTACCGGTCTCTCCCCCCTTTCTCTCTCTATCTGCCCCCCTCTCCACCTAGCCATCATGTCCACCCAGGTGTGCAGACTCCTGGTTTTGGCGATGCGATCTGCATGCTGTCGTCCCGGCAACAGGCCCTGTGTAAGGCCCCAGGTGTCCCTATGCTGTGGTCCCATGGCTCAGAGACGCTCCTACAGCCTGGACTCACTGTCATCTGGGCCTGGGGGGCCCCAGGTCCATCAATCCAGGGGGGACAGGCTGTCCCCGTCCTCCGCTCTCACCCACAGGCGGCTCTCTGCTGCAGCCATGTCTGTCAAGGTGGGTCTACACTCTCACACACTCACACAGATACACTCTGTGGAGAGGAGGGTTTCTGTTCTGTAGAGCATAGTTTTTAACGATTGTGTGTGTGTGTGTGTGTGTGTGTGTATAGGACCACCATTCTCCGCAACGCAGGTATGATGATCTGGATCTGGGCAGCGTGGAGGAGAACACTCTGAAGGCCAAGACCTGTCACACTGTGAGGCGCTTCCTCGTAGAGCCTGACCTCGCCAACCTGGTGGCTCAACACATGGGTCCAAACCTGGAGGACAGCAAAGCCGTCATCTTTGACTGCCACCCAGGTGGGCGTACTGGCGGACATATGGGCGAAGGGATTTTCGATATGAGCCTAAATACCAAGGTTGGTGTTTTAGAACTGGGATGTAGGACTCAGATGGATGTGCTGTGTGTCCCAGGTCCAGGGGTGCTGACCAGAACACTGCTCAACGCTGGGGCACAGAGAGTGGTCGCTCTGGAGCCACAACGATGCTTCCTGCCAGACCTCCGGGTAGGACTCACACACACACACACACACACACACGGTAACCTTTCCACAGCCTCTTGTTACATTGTGTTGTGTGTGTGTGTGTTCAGGCCCTGGAGAGCAAGTTGGATGGTCAGTTGGATGTGATCCAGTGTGACTTCTTCAATCTTGACCCTCTGACAGTGGTTACCCAGAGATCTACGGTCAGAAAGGCTGACAAGCTCTTCAGCGACCTGGGCATATCAGAGGCCAAATGGACTGATGGTGAGACGCAGGCACATTCACGCACTCGGGAAAGTTTCTCTCACACACTTTTTTTTTGGAAAGGTTGAAAACATTTGTGAAAAAAATAATTTAGAAAGGTTGCAAAACAAACAAATATATATTTTATTTTATTACTTTTGCAAAAAAAGTTGAAAAACTATTTGTTTCTGACAAAAGTTTTGAGAGGTTGAAATCTTCTTTTCAAAAGAGTTGACAAATACTTGATCAGGACTCTACTGTGTGTGTTCAGAGCCCTCTGTTAGGATGGTGGGGATCGTGCCTCACATGACTGAGAAGAATAAGATGTGGAGGCTGGTGTACTTTCTGTTAGAACGCCAATCCATCTTCCACTACGGACGCATCGAACTCAACCTGTTGATGAGTGAGAGAGAGTACCTGGTGAGAACACACGTCTTCACACACTCATGAAGACAGCTATGGTCGCAAAGAACCACTGCTTTGGCTGTAATGGGATTTTTTATCTTTGGGCCAATATGGCAAACAAGCCAAATCCCTTCTTCCTCAACACTGATTACCTGTGGACAGATGACTGTGATGATGATGATGATGATGATGATGAGGAGGATGGCGATGATGCTCATGTTCTTCTCCCTCAGAAACTGCTGGCTCGGCCAGGAGACATGGAGAACTACCGAGGGATTGGAGCCCTGTGGCAGATAGCCTGCAACATCCAGCTGCTGCACAAGGTGGGAGGGAGGGAGGGAGGGAAGGAGGGGAGGGAGGGAGGGAGGGAGGGAAGGAAGGAAGGAAGGAAGGAAGGAAGGAAGGAAGGAAGGGAAGGAAGGAGGGAGGGAGGGAGGGGGCATTCAGGTTGAAATAGAGGGGGTGCAGTAAAATGACGGGGAGGGAGATGGGGAAGGGAGAGGGAGTAGCAGATGGAGAGAGGGAGGAAGAGACAAGTAGGGTGAGAAAGGAAGATGACTAAAATGACTAAATGTAAATGTAAGATGGTAGGGGATGGGAGGAGAGGAAGAAGAGAGAGAAGGAAAACTGTTGGGAGGAGGGGTGGGCCTAACTAGGATCACAATCAGATTGTGCTGACCTGATACGACTGTCAACCTGAGGGGATTTGACTAACCAACATGTCTCCTATTGGTTGCGTCCTGCAGGAGCCCTGGTCCTCCTTTGTAACATCCTCTAAATCCATCCATGTTAAGAAGAGCAGGGTAAGAAACTGGGCTTCAAACTTCACCTCAGACTCCACAGACAATCATCTACAGTCAAACAGTGCATAAATATGTATAGTAGAAGAAAAAAAATCAAGGATCAGAATTGCATAGTTCCAACAGTTTTTCAGTGGCCAGTAACAATATCTCAATCTCTACAATATTACTTGGTACAGTGCCACAAAAACAGTGTTAAATCTTAAGGGAAACATATCTGCCTTGTAATATAATAAGATGTATTTATTTACTCATGTTGATAAGCCGTGATTGGTTGATTATGTTAGTCCAATCAGGAGGGTAAACTCTGTTAAAATAACAGGTGCAGTGTTACCTAGCGACCCAAAGTTGTTGAAGTGTTGTCTTGACGACATTGCCCCGCCCACAGCTCCCCAACCAGCACATGTGTCTGGTGCGCCTGACGCCCAGAGAGGATCTGTTCTCGGCCCACCTCAGCCCCTCCAACTCCTCAACGCTCATCATGATGGTCAAACAGTGTCTGACCAAGAGGAAGGCTCTGCTCATGGAAAAACTGAAGTATGTCACTCACACACACACACACACACACCTCCTTTCCCTTCTCTCCATCCCTCTGTGATCTCCTGCTCTCCTCATCTTCTCTTGTTGCTCATCCTTCCTTCTCTCCCACACCCTCCTCTTCACCTCTAAATCTCCCTCCCCTCTCCTCTCCTCTCCTCTCATGTCTGTCTTCCTCTTCTCTAACCCTTCCTCCTCCTGTCTATCCCAGCCTGTGGAGTCCAGAGAGTGGCCCTAAACTGCTGAGTCAGATGGGGATGCCAGAGGACATCCTGACGGGTCACGTCTACCCCCACGAGTACCGCCAGCTGTTTGAGCTGATGGAGGAGTCTCAGGAGTTCACCCAGAGCTGGCTCTACCAAGAGGTCCTGGACAACACAGAGGAGAGCTGGAGCTGAACAGCACCGCAGCCAGCGCCGCCCGCAGGCCTGGAGGGGTATTGCGACCGACTCTTAAAAGTAGAATGCGTGGTGTCTGTGAAACCTGAAGGACTGGTGTTGGATGATGCTGGCCCATGGCTGGCCATGATCAGGACTTGAGAGAGGGGATGTGTGTCAAGCCTGGACCTGCGTTTCCATGGAGAAGCAGACACTGCAGACAGGAAGACAGAATCAAGGTCAAGAGGCTGGATACTGACTCGTTTAAAGCCATTTCTTTAGACAGGTGTGGGTTTGTGTGGGTGTTTGTTTTATACTGTAGTTTTTTTTTTTTTGATGCAGCACATGAAAATGAATGGTTGAATCAGCAGATTTTTGGACTGTGCCTAAAGAGTACTACAGATTCTATGTATTTGTGTCTGTTGGTTCTGTATAAAGTCGAGACAATTCACTTAGCATTCAAGCCAACTATGTAAAAAGATATTGGTAAATGACGGTCTAATGCAGAATGCAACGTGATAATGTTATTTGGGGCACATAACAACAAACCTATCGGATCGTTTGTTCTTATTAAAAGCAATGTAACGTAAAGGCCGATACTGCGGTTTGCTGGCAATAAAATGGTTATTAATATCTGACTTTGACTTTGAATGTGCATACACAGTACCATTACCTGTATCCTCGAGCTATAAATATACCATGACCTGGGGATGAAATATTTGGTGGCTGATCAGGGCACGGGGCCGTTTTCCATAAAGTAAGTTTACCGACTAAGACTGGCTTTTTCGGTAAACTCGCTTTATGGAACAGGCCCCGGGGTCTCCAAACGCTACAGTCCAGAAGGTATTCCCCAATTCAGTCCCACGCAACTATTCAAAATGCTATTGAATTATGTCTAGCTTTTCAGGTAAATAATTTACACATTATCTGAAAGTATGAAATGAAGAAAGCATATTTGCCAACCTCTACTTGTTAGCATTCTGTAAATTACAGTAAATTGTATGCTTGTGTTGTGTTTTGCCGCATGATGGCGACAAAATATCTTCATTTGGATCAGAAAGCCAAGGTATGTGTAAAAAAGACCGACCTGCAAAACATTATTCTATAGGTAGCCAGGCAGCTAGCTGTGGTCTGTACCCAGCAGTGCATCTCCGCTACCCGGCGATTCGAGCATAACCTACGAATTGGTTTACTGTTACTGGTGAGTAACTACAAATAATTGTTAATCATTTGGCTTAGTCAACGGCATACAACTATGACATTAACCAACATTCACAATGCCTGCTAGCTTAAGACTGGCATCCAGATGTGTTGGATAGCCAGTGAGCTAGCTAACGCACATTTACTGAATGTAAATGAGCTTGCTGGTTAAAAACATCAGCACTAGTAGCTAGCTGATTAACAGCAAATATATACCTTTAAATGTATGCTACGATAGCAGGAAAGCCATCACATATATGGGTCTCAATAGAGTGGCATCTGATCTGATAAGTTGCCCGTATACTGCTAGCTAGCTAGCATATTAGCTTTGAATAGACCGTAAAGATCAGGCAAACACGATTTAGGAGGCTTGTACTAAGCAAGGAGGAGTACTTTTAGAATGACAAAGGTAGAGCTAAAGCAGACCTATTCTAAAATAGGACCTTTATTTTCTTGGCAAAACAGTCATGACTTGAGAGCCGCACTTTAATCGTATGGAACATTACATTACATACAGGAGACACCGATTCCTGACCCAATGCAGTCTATTTCCCCAGGACAGCCTGTTGTATATTATTAATCTTTTATAGCTGGATTTAATGTCACTTGTTTCAGATGTGTGTGAGTTTTGCCAAATCCACTCCGGCTCGGTTTTTAAACATCCAATACTTAGGTGTGTGTGTTGCAGACTTCCAACTCTTGTATCTTCCAAGATGTGTGTGTTCTTGTCTTTCATTATTCATGGACCCCCTTGTAGAAGATAGGCAGAGACAAAGAGGGTGGGTGAGGGATGGAGGAGGAAGGGGAGAGTTGGCGAAAGAGGCTGGAAAAGGGAGGTTGGAGGAGGTAGAGAGGGACATTGTCCAGCCTTGTGCCATCCAGTTCCAAGATGTTGGTTTAACTATTTCTCCCTCCCTGTCTCTCTCTCTCTGTCTCTCAGTGTGTGTCTCTCTCTCTGTCTCCCTCTCTGTCTCTCTCTGTCTCTCTCTCTGTTTCTCTCCCTGTCTTTCTCTCTGTCTCCCTCTCTTTCCCTCTCTCTCTCTGTCTCTCTCTCTGTCTCCCTCTCTCTCTGTCTCCCTGTCTGTCTCCCTCTCTGTCTCTCTCTCTGTCTCTCTCTCCCTCTCTCTCTGTCTCCCTCCCTCCCTCTCTCTCTCTCTCTCTCTCTCTCTCTCTCAGAGAGAGGTTAGGCATAACACAACTAAGCTCATCTGCCTCCACCACGCCTGGTTACACACACACACACATGAACACACACCATGTATTACGCACACACTCTCGGGAAATGAAGTCCCAATAACACCTGTAATTTAGAAAGCAAGGTTGCATAAGCCACAGCTGCTCTGTCTCTTTTACTTTTCTCTCTGTCTAGCTCTCTCTCTCGGTCTCTCTATCTCTCTCTTTTCCTTCTCTCTGTGGGATAGAGTCCTGGAGGAATTGTGTTTTACCGTAAGGCCCAAGTGGTAAAACTCTAGATTAGAAGGTGGAATTGCACCAGATAGATGTGTGTGTGTGTGTGTGTGTGACTACAGAACTTTATTACTTTGTGAGTAATAAAGTACTGTGTAGTAAAGTGTGTAGTAAAGTATCTGTTATCACGCTGGACATCATAGTGTGTGCAGTGCTAACTGACCGACTGCTTCAAGCCTCTAATCTGTGTCGTTCGCAGAACGATTATCTGGTCCAACACGTGTGACCGCTACAGTGCCTGTGCCTTTGTGTTGATCTAACGTTTAAGATGTTTGACAGCAGATATTCATTGTGTGTGTGTGTGTGTATGTTGTTAGGTTTTGCCCTCTGCTGAATCGACCTAACCTTTTTCATGTTGCATAAAAGGTTGCACAGGAATGACACCAGACTCGTTTTGTCACTTTCTCGCTCTCACGCTCTCTCTCTCTGGCTTGTTCTTGCTTGATAGCTCTCTCTCATTCTCCCTACAGCAGGGCTCTGAAGGGGCGTGGCTAGTAAAAGTTGGGGAGGAGCCAATCTTCATGTGTACAGATTGCAGAGGTGGAGACTCATGGATGTTGGTTGGTATCATTAATTTGTTTATCATTTATCTGACTTTTTATTGATGACTGTTTATGAGCATTAGGGTCTATGATAGAAGTCTACTGTAGGGCCTAGGATAGTTTAGTATTTTTGTTCATGTCTGAGATGTGGTTACTTTGCGATGTGGCTTGTAAAAACAGACTATTCCTCGACTCCGCGACCACTAAAATGCAGTAGCCTAAGACAGTACTTTATAGCTGTGGCCGAAATGGAGTTGTTATGTTAGCTTGGAAATCTGTCACCATGGGTACAAATGTTGTGCAATCTTATTTTGTGTGTGTGTCAGGTCAGTGTGAGAGGGAGGGGCCTCTGGTGTCAGGGGGTCTTCCGCGGGTCGACCTCCAGAACAATCTGTCACATGATCCAAATGGACGGTCACCTGACCAGAGCCTGTCAGAAGAGGAGGAGAGCAGCAGGAGGAGGAGGGGGGGTGGAGGAGAGTTGTTTCAGCAAGACTCCCTCAACAACAACGAGGATGAGGACAGGGATCATGTGATGTTGGAGGAGGAAGAAGAGGGGGAGGAGTCAGAGAGTAGCAGTGTGACTCGTGGCCAGTCACCTGACACGCCGATGACAGACTCCTCATTCTCAGACACAGGTAAAAACACACACACACACCGACACACACACGTCATTGCTCAAGCAGAGCGGAAGGGACATTGGCATTAAGTAGCTAATGCCAGACCAGGGTCAGACTGGCTAATCTTTGCTTGTAACTGTATTACCTTAGGTTACCCAACTGTCTGGACACACACCCGTGTGTGTGTGTGTCTGTGTGTTAAATGGTTAGTGGACCAGATTAGACTGAATGATGTCAGAGTGACCACGTGAACTATGACCAATGAGAGGGAGAGAGAGGAAGGGGGAGTGGAAGAAGAGAAAGAGTGTGTGGTGGATAAAGGAGGAGAGAAGGAGAAAGGCAGGAGGCTGAGGAGGAGGAGGAGGAGGAGGAGACGTGAGCAGCGACAGTGACCCTGTGAGTGACCACGCTGTCGTTCCATCTTCTCCTGCCTCCGCTGAGGAGCCTGGAGGCTGGATGGTCTGTTAGCGTGTTAGCTGAGTCATTCTGACAGCATCCACTTAGAGTCTGTTAGCTCACCGCCGCTAGCCGTGTTGTCATCTGTCTGTCACAGCGTCTCTGGTTAGCCTCCTAGCTAAAAGATAATGTAGCGGAGACGAGGCGTGTGTGTGTCTGTGTGTGTCTGTGTGTGTCTGTGTGTGTGTTTGAGCTACTTGACTCTGAGCTGAGTGGAGTGTCCTGGCTCATTATTGTGTTGCGTCACCACCAGCAGTGGCCACAAAATGAAATTCCTTGGGAAACACAATAAAGGGTCTGTTAGCTAGGAGGGTGTGGCCTGACTCCTTCTGCTCCTGTGGGCTCCACACACACACACACACACACACACACAAACACATTACGGTGCCGGTGGTTTTGTTAGCAGCACATGCCGTAACTTTTATTTTCTTCATAAAGATTTTTGTACTTGTTGAGGTTGTCTAAGTCTCTCTTTATTTGTCTCGCTTCTTCAAACTGTAGGCAGTTTGGTAGAGTTCCAAGCCTCTGGTTCTCCAGAAACTACACAACCCATCAGCCCCCTCACCACAACTCGAGAGGAGCTCCCCCAAAGTGACGCCTCACACCCAGGACTCCTCACCTGCTCTGCTGGATCTGGAATCCGCACCTTAGAATTCACCTGCACTGCTGGACCCATCACCTCCACCGTAGGACCCATCACCTCTGCCGTGGGACCCATAACTTCCATTGTGGAGCCGAGCTGCACCACAGGACCCATCACCTCCACCGTGGAACCCATAACCTCCATTGTGGAACCGAGCTGCACCGTAGGACCCATCAGCACCATCACAGGACTCATCACCTCCACTGTGGGGAGCAGCTGCACCACAGGACCCATCACCTCCACTGTGGGGACCAGCTGCACCACAGGACCCATTCCTACTCCTGCCCTCCTGGCTTGTCTGCAGGATCTTGGGGAACGTGGAGATGACACACACCTGCCCCAGTACCTGCACCAGGTGATCCACAGCATCTGCCACATACTTTCTGTGTGTGTTTGTGTCTGAGATGACACGCACACACTGTTGAATGACAGGACATGTGACCAGGTGTGACAGAAAGTCTGTCATCTTGATTAGAATGTCTACAAGACAGATGGGCTATCTGCTGAAAAACTAACACACCTGGAAGGCAAACTGACACAAACACATACAGAGACACATACACACACACTTCAAGGTCATCTGTTAACCAAACATGTAAGAGGGAGACACACACATACATAAGGAGAGGGGAGGGTTGGGGGTGGAGGCGATGGAGGGGGGTGGAGAGAGAGATAGAGAGTGGTAAAGAATGAGCTAGTTGTTGATGACTGTGGTTGTTATGTAGAGGAACTTTATACAGTTTATAGTGATTAAAGGCAGCTTATACACACTGAGGCAGAAGTGTTAAAGCCTCTTTTCTTTTTCCTTACGCTCTCCTCCCACCACCCTTCTCCTCTCTCTCTTTCGCTCTCTCTACGCTTTCACTCTCCCAACCACACAGTGCAGAACTGTGTAGTGAATCGAGCCACAATTCACATTTATGTAGATTTATGGCAGAGAGAGAGGGAGGGAGAGGGAGAGAAAGAGGGAGAGAAAGGTCAGTGGGTTGGTACCGCCTTCTTACTTCATCAGAGCGAGCAGTCCCCCCTCTCTCTCTCTGTCCCTCTCTCTGACTCACTCACTGTTCCTCACTTTCTCTCTCACACGGTGGGCACACGTCCCTGTTCTCTCTCTCTCTCTCTCTATCTTTCTGTTACGTTAACTTGGGAAGACAAGTCACTGGAGAGGTAGCATGTCTCTCTGCCGGCATGCCCTTCTGTCTCTCTTTGTCTCTCTCCCTCTGTCTCTCTCTCCCTCTGTTTCTCTCTCCCTCTGTCTCTCCCTCTGTCTGTCTCTCCCTCTGTTTCTCTCTCCCTCTGTCTCTCCCTCTGTCTGTCTCTCCCTCTGTTTCTCTCTCCCTCTGTCTCTCTGTCTGTCTTTGTGTGCCTGTCCGTCCGTGTGTCTGTCTGTCTCTCTGTCTGTGTACGTGTCAAGCTCTGGGGGTGTACTGTTCCACTCTACAGGTGGATGTGTGGGGAAACTTGGAGAACTTGTCACTGTCAGCAGATCTCTCTCTCTCCCTTTCTGTCTCTCTCTCTCACACCATCTCTCTTACTGTCTCTCTTCTCTCTCTCACACTATCTCCCCCCCCTCTCTGTGGTGTTTGCTGTGCTAGCTAGGAGAACTTTAACCTGTCAGATGTTGTCCTGAGCCCTGTCAATCATTCCTGTTTTACAGTAGGCTGGTTGTGGTGTGTCTGGACTCGCCTGTGCCTCACAGCTGCTTGTCGTGTGAACACCTGTTGTTTTGGTTTGTTTACTTATTTATGCTCATGTTTGTTATCCCTTCTCTTCTCCTTCCCTGCAGATAGCTGAAGCCTTCGTCCTTCAGGAAGACTGTATCCTTATCAATCCCTCTCTTTTCCTGTGTGTATGTGGCTATGTGTACAAGAGTATGGGGGTGTGTGTCTGAATGTGGATGTGTGTGTGTGTGTGGTCATGACCATGCAGGTTGAGACCATGGGTGAGGTGAAACTGGAATGGCCCTAGGCTGGTTAACACCCTGCTCCTGACTCCCAGCATGCTTGTGCAGCTGCTTTCAGAGAGGAGGGGAGGGAGAGAGGAGGTGAGGGAGAGAGAGAGGAGGGGAGAGAGGAGGGGAGAGAGAGAATCTATGGAGGGATTGTCTCCTGACATGCATAAACATGAGCCACGCTGCATGCTGATCTCTCTCTCTCTCTGATCATTTTCTCTGCCTCTCTGTCTTCCTCTCCCTCTATTTTTATCCTCTCTCTCTCTCTCTCTCTCTCTCTCTCTCTCTCTCTCTCTCTCTCTCTCTCTGTCTCTCGCTCTCTCTCTCTCCTCCACCCCCTTCTCTCCTACTCCCTCATCCTATCCTCCTAGTGAGTGTGTGTGTGTACATATGTGTTCTGAGTTGACCTTAACCCCTTGCATGCCAGTTGAGAGGGCGGTGTGGTGTGTACAGTTGGAGAGACTGTACCATCAGAGACTACTGGCCAACCTCTCTACTCTGCAGGAGCAGTGGGGTAACACACACACACAGTAACCCACACACACATGCGTGCACACACACACATGCACACACACACACTCGTACAGCACACATTAACACTCACCAATGAAGTAACACCCCCCCACCCATGGTGCGACGGCGTTACACACACTCTTATGCACACACACTCTTATGCACTCACAGACATGCACTCACACACATACTCACATACAGATTGGCATATATACCCCTGTGTGCTTTTTGTTTGAGTTAAATCAGTGAAGAAAATGTAAACATTTGCTGAAACTGACATGCTCACTGTTTGACCTTTGACCTTTCCTGTTTCAGAGAGACAGGGCAGGAAGATCTGCAACACAGACCTGGAGACCAGACAGCTGGAGAGACTAGCGCACATCTGCAGCACACACCAGCGGTCAGTGTGTGTGTGTGTGTGTGTGTGTGTTTGCTTTGGTCTATGTTAGGTACATGAGTGTGTGTGTGTGTCATGCGTGGCAACCATCGTGTAACTGGTGATGGTTAAAACATATGGCCATTTGCTGCTGTTGCACTTTATGTCATTTGAGCTGGTGAACTGCTATGGTTTCATCAACACACACTCATACACACACAAACACACGTACGCACACACTCATACACACATAAATGGCGAGGGAGATGTGGCATGTTGCTAATTTTAGCCTCCTTGAGATGAGTAAGGACACCTCAACTCTGTGAGAACTCCAGTCACCAAGGAGATACCTGCTGGGACTGACTCTCGCTCTCTCTTTCTTCTCTCTCTTTCTTCTCTCTCTCTGACCTCCCTTGACTCTCTCGCTCTCTCTTTCCCTCTGTCTCTATCTTTACTTCTATCTTTCTTTCTTTCCCTCTTTCTCTTTTTAATCACAGACCCAGCACTGAACCAGGAAAGGTAAGGTGCCCTGTTGTTTGTGTGACAGAGAATACGAATTTGTGTTTGTGCATGCTTGTACTCAGCATTTATAATAATTCTGTTTGGCGTGTGTGCGTAGCATGCATCTGCAGACTCTCTGTTGAAAACCCCAGTGTGTGAAACGGAGACTGCGGATTCCACCCTGACTTCATGCAGCTCAGGTGAGTGAGTGTGTGTGTTTGTGTTGGGGAGGTCTCTAGGCCTAGATGTTGTTAGTTATTGATGAACCTAAGGGGAGCTCAAGAGAACTAAAGGTGTGAGTTACCAGAACACACACACACACAAGGACCCACGGGTGTGTGTTACCTCTGAAAACACAAACGGGGCATTGCATATCCAGGTTTCACTTTCAAAGGCCAGACATGCACCACACACACGCACGCACAAACTAGCTGGTCTTCTTGTCTGTAACTGAATTAGTGTTCTTATCAGATCAATGTTCTTAATTTCACTTGACTTCTACGAGTCTTTCTGCTTCCAGACTGGCTGGCTGAGAGTCTACAGGGGATGGAGGAAGTGCAAAGGGACTCTCAGGACGCTCAACCAATAATATCGGCTACAGCCTTGACAGACACCCTCTGCTCTAATGACTATTCGGCTGGGGGCGGGACAGAGACTTGCCATCCCTCAGGGGCCACCGGTGGTTTTCATGGAGACAAGTTGATTGACAGGCCCCCTGCCGAGTGTCCTGAAGAACCCAGATCAGAGATGGAACAAACCACTGCGGAGGGGGTCAGACCAAATCCCCCAGAGGACAAGGAAATGAGCCGGTCTGACCCTGAGGGAGTGGGAGAGGAGGTGGAGGAGGCCGAGGAGGCAGAGGAGGCAGAGGAATTTAACGAGGAGGAGGATCAGGAGGGGACTGATTTGTCAGTGCCTCTAAAGACTCACCCAATGGAAGGCATGGTGGTGGAGCTGCACCCGGAGGCCCACCTCCACCCGGAGGTCCACCTCCACCAAGAGGCCCACCTCCACCAGGAGGCCCACCTGCACCAGGAGGCCCAACTCCGCGAGGGGGCCCAGTGTACGGAGCAGGAAGGGCGTCTGCGGGAGGGCCTGATGGGGGTGGAGAGGATGACGACCACTGTAGGAGCAGCTTCTCTAGATGATCTGGCCAAATGCATCACTGTCGAAGAGGTCAGTATGTGTGCGTGTTCGTGCATGTTTGTGTGTGTCATGTTTTTGTGAGATTGGAGACGGTTACAAGTGGGTTCAAGAACTGGACAGGCTGTTCATAGTCATGCTTATTCTGTATCACGTAGCATAAACACACACACACACAACCACATACACGTTCGTGACCTCTCTAAACGTCATCTCATCCTGACCCTCACTGCCAAATCAATACTCAGCGCAAGCTAGAGTTTAGATCTCTCTCTCCCTCTCCCCGAATCTGGTCCAGGGAAGGCTACTGGTCGAAAAAGAACCTTTAAAAAGGGTGAGAGAGGAAAGAAAGAACAGGAGAAAAGAGAGTGAGAGGAAGAGAGAGTAGTGGGGCCAGAGAGAAAGAGAAAGAATTACTGGAGAGGAGGAGAGGGCGGAACGAAGGGATAAGCGGAGAGGAGGAGAGGGCAGAACGAAGGGATGAGCGGAGAGGAGGAGAGGGCAGAACGAGGGGATGAGCGGAGAGGAGGAGAGTCAGTGTCTAATTAGTGAGGCAGACTCGGCCCTCATTAAGGCCTCGTTACCAAATATGGAACTTCCTGCCCTGGAGACGAGCCAGGAGGCCATGGAGACAGGAACTAGGTGCACCTGTTCACTTTCTCTCTCTCTTTCTTTCTTTCTCGCCCTCTCTCTTGCTCTCTCTCACTCTCCCTCTCTCTTGCTATTTCTCCCTCTCTTTTTCTCTCCCTCTCCCTCTTTCTTTCTTTTTCTAAGCCTCTCCTTCCCTCTTCATTGATGTCTTGAGTCCTTCCTGGAGGCTGGATGGATAATTAAAAAGCTCTTTATCGTCTCCTCCTCCCCCATCACTCCATCCTGCACTTTATCTACTGTCCTTCTCTGGTTTCCCTGATGGACAGCTTAGTCACCATCAGTGACCCCTGCTGGTCAGGTTCTGCCACTGCATGTGGGCCTTTCCGTGAACCAAGCTAGGTTCTGTCTAATCAGTTGTGTGTGTGTGTCTTCCAGAGCGCACCTGCCCCAGGCCTGGTGTCCATCCTGAAGAGGAGGAGTGCGTGTGTGGAGGATGTGTCTGTGGCCTCCAGCTCTGCCCCTCCCACTCACAAACCACCTGCCAAGCGAAGGGTCCGCTTCAAGGTGCCTGATGATGTCTATGACCAGGGTAAGTGTGTGTGTGTGCATGTGTGCGTGTAGATTTGTTTTAAAACACTATCCAAACGCATTTGTATTTTATGTGACAGTGAAGTGATGTCATGTAATAGAACCGTTTGCTTCCTCCCTACTTTCTTTTGTCCCTCCCTCCCTCCCTCCCTCCCTCCCTCCCTCCCTCCCTCCCTCCCTCCCTCCCTCCCTCCCTCCCTCCCTCCCTCCCTCCCTCTCTCTCTCTCTCTCTCTCTCTCTCTCTCTCTCTCTCTCTCTCTCCTCCTCCTTTTCTCTCTCTCTCTCTCTCTCTCTCTCTCTCTCTCTCTCTCTCTCTCTCTCTCTCTCAGACATGACGGGCGGGGACTCCTGCCTGCTGCTCTTCCTGCTGTGTCTGGTTACCGTGGTGATCAGCGTGGGAGGCACCGCTCTCTATTGCGCGCTGGGCGACGCCCACTCCTCCGTCTGCAGGGACTTTTCCCGCAACGCCGACTTCTACCTGGACCAGATGCATCGTGGGTTGGAGCAGATCCGACACTGGCTGACCCTGGGGTCATAGAGGAGGGGGGGAGGGAGGAGGGGGAGGGTGAGGGAGATGTGAAAAAGAGGTCTCACGATTGAACTCCCTCTGTCTCCCTCTCTCGTTCCGTTCTGTGAGTTTCCCTCTGTTACACTACTTCTGGAGTCCCGCCTGTGTGTGTGTGTGCGTGTGTGTGTGTGTGTGTGTGTGTGTGTGTGAGAGCGGGCAGGCATTGGAAGTGTGTGTGTATGTATGCTCGTGTGTGTGTTTGTTTTCCGTATGAGGCTTGAGCCATACTGTGAAACACTCCACTGACATAGGCTGTCAGCTGGAACTGACCCTGGGTCAGCTCCCAAGCTGGACCCCAACAGGCTGACTCCACTCTACTGACCCTGGGTCAGCCCCACTACACTGGGCTCATCTCCTTAACTGGGACTCTGGATCAGAATGACGCAACAGGAAGTGACACGTCTCCTCTTTCAGGCTGATCCACTCAAGACATTTTGAAGACGTTATTATTTTTAAAGCCACCTTTTTAAAAACACTTTAACCTTTGAACCTCGAATATCAAGCAACTATCTGTGGTTATAGAATATAATGAAATCATGTCTTAAACCGTTTATGGATGATGCTTTGTTTTAAACAAAATATATTATTCTTCTGTTTTAGTCCTCAGTGAGGATCAGTAAGGTGTAAGGCATTAGTGGTCCCACTGCACACAGAAGTTTGCAGGGGTCATTAATCATGAGCTGTCGCCAGGCAACAAAGGATCAACCGTTTGTTTTGTTTTGGGGTGCAGAGCGTTCGTACGCCAACGTGGCACCTTACTGAGGAAGCAAAATGTACAAGAAAACAAACGCATTGCTTTGTGTGACAGCCAGGTTTCCTGGGAAGTACAGAGTCCTTGGTGTAGCATTCACCCTGTTGTCATCCACTTTGAAATCATCCGTTCTGGAATGTGCTCGCCCATCCTGGTGTCGTTCACTGGGATGTGCCCCACAGAGCTTATGCAACGAAAGAGACCAGATGCCTGTTCCGTCAAGCGAGTTTACAGAATAATCCAGGCTTATGTCGGTTACTTTCCCTGACAGAAAGCTTGGCTTATTCTGCACAGGCCCCAGGACAGAGAGCAATATGCATGTGTGTAATGTTTGTGTCGGGATGTGTAATGTTTGTGTTGGGAGAAGGTATCAGTCCCACAGCTTAGAGGAGACCTGGACCGAAGCGTCTCACAGCAGGAGTGCTGGTCTGGGACCAGTCTGGCCTGCCACTCACCAGTGGGCAGGGAACGCACACACGTGGACACGCTGGTTCCAGGTCAGCGTTGCTACCTGTGGATGCGTACGGTACGAGCCCCAGGCCACCCCCCCCAGGGGTGGATGGGGAAGGTGAGGATGATGGTGATGGTAATTCTAGTAGCTTCCAACTATTTTTCTCGATTCTTATTTTGACCATGATGATGAAGAGGATGGCGGTTATAATAATTAGGATTATGACAAGGATGGTGATGATGGTGGCTTTCTGAAGCGTTTAGGTACGTGTCTGGTACTAGAATAACGCTGATTTGTCTGAGAATTGTAATTCCTTCAGTATGTTCGGATCTGAACTCGAGGGTACCCTTTCTTGTGTGACAATGGTTCTTATCTTAAACTCAGTCTCTGCATTACCTCTTACGACCACTGATTGATCATCATCATTGATTAGTTCTGTCTTCATTTTTAAAATGTGTTAATTTTATATTGTATTTTTTGTGTTTTGTTTTTTGTCACTGTAGGTTTTTTTTGTTCTCCCTAGTCCTTAAGCATACCGATTCAGAAGACAACATAACTGATCGTTATCTGAAAATCTGGAGCACAGTCGGTCTTTGTGTCACTCCCAGAGGTGACCAGAGTAGGCTGGAGTCTCCAGGGGTGCATCTCAATAGTCTAACGTGGTTCCCTTCATCTCCTCCTTCCTTGTTGCAGTGGTCTCAGAACCCATCCTACGTTTTCAATGGTTCATTTCCAGATGCTTTCTCAACAACTTTTACTGATGGAGTCCATCTTTGTCGTCCTTGTTGTTCTTTATGGGTGAAAGATTAAGTATGAGGAAAGGAGAAGGAGAGAGGAAGAAACCACTATGCAGTATTGAGACGTAGCCTATCCTTCCTTCCTTCTTAATTTGTATTTGCACGAGTGCTCTGGCTGGCTCAGACACTCTTTTGTCTTAATGTTGGTTTTTTTCCTCTGATTTTAATATAATATGTGTTTTGCCCGCTAAGTTTAAAAAATTAACAACAGATCAAAAAATGATTGTGCATGTACCTTTTATGTTCTTGTTTTCCGTTGATGTGGGTAACGCAGATGGTTTTGTAAATCAGTTGTACTTAAAAGATGATGCCTTGAATAAGGTGACGTTTTATTCAGCACAACTTTTAGGTGTAGAAAATTCCATAAGAAACCGAGTTATTTACGTAGCTTTTAGGTTATGTATGTGATGAGGAAGAGGACTACATAATGTTTGTAATATAGAAGTCGAAGTTGACTGGTAACCTGGCAACCAGACTGGTCTTGATCATAGACATGTATATATGTCTATGGTCTTAATGACTTGACACAGCTGTATGTTTCTTCCTGTTGACCTGTGGGTAAATGTCATTGTTGGAAACTAAAAACCGACTGGTTATTTTTTATTATTTTATAATGAGTTTATATACCGGTATCTAGTGCAAATAGGTGTAACCAGAGTTAAAAACTGCTGAAGATATGGACATTTTGATTTTCTTCATTTTATAGCTACAGGATGAGGTCATCCTACCTACAGTAATTCACCACTTACAAGTTATCTAATCTTTAGTTAGTTATTTAGTTAGTTAGTTAAAAGTAGTTAATCTTATTAATGTTAATAATTCGTCCCTATGTTTTGTGTCGGATCATGTCGGTCTAAAATGAACGGAACGAAGTTTCTTGTCGTAGGGTACGCCTGACGTAATGACGACACATGACGTTTACTACGGATGTAAACAGTTTTCGCGGTTTCACGTGTGTCAAGCGTTCCTGCCTGGAGCCTTAACGTTTTTGGTATCAGTCCTCGTGCTGGTAGAAGGAGGTCGATCATGAATCCTAAAATAGAACGATTTGTTAGTCCAGGGAAAGGGAACGGTATCCGGGCAACACAGAAGATTCTTGCGGGAGAGCTCATCTGCTCGGCTCAGCCGCTTGCATCCTGTGTGTCAAATAAGTCGGCTAGAAAAGTATGCCACAACTGCTTCTCAAGGTAAGGATACGACATTAAACCACTGAAACGAAACATTCAGCCTGGCATTCGTTAGCATTGCTCAAAACGGACCTAAGATTTTAGTCTCTAGACTAGTCTCAAAATGTTTAAAGCTAATAGAGTTAGTGCAGGTATTTTATAATCAACAGCAGCGCGTTCATGCAAAATCAAAAGAATGGGATTGGAATGGGATTGAAAACAAGTCATGGCAATATAACACTTAATGTTCCATTATTCTTTGCCAGACCATGCCGTTTCATTCCTGCAATACTGTTATCCGGCCGCTTGGAGGCAGTGCTGATCCGTCCTCTAACCACCATGGTCCCGTCACCCGACCCTCTCTGAAGGCTCTTACACTTCTGTGGATGGTGACTGACGGATCGTGCATACTTAATCTTCGAATTTATTGCAAATCAAACTAAATCTCCTAATTACTTTGATTAATTATTCATGATTGAGACGTTGGTGCGCTGTGTGCCAATGTAGAAAATAAGTGGATTTTCAACTCCATTATTTCCATGACATCAGTGCCGGGGTTAATTAACGTGTTCAGATGCTTTCATCCAACGCGACATACAGGAGTGTATTTGAACTTGAAACCTCTTGATCCATATTCAAATGTTTCTACCACTGACCTACCCATCCTCTACACATTCCATCCTCTCCTGTGATGCCCTTCCCTTCTGCCAAACACGCTTCCACAGCAACGCAGAGAAACTAGTCTAGGTAGAACAGTCCATATGACCCATATATAGTCCACATCATTCCTTCTTGTCTCACAACATCTCCCAACGGAGCTGGGATTGTGCGGTTAGTGGAGTATAATTGGTACAGTAGGAAGCGGTGCGGTCCATGAAGCCAGGCCTGGAGAAGGTTGTTCATGTCCCAGTCTCATGGAGATATTACTGTGCCCTGGATCCTGGCCCTGGGTGAGTCACCATGGGTGTCTTGTTCCAGCCTCTAGGCACTGCTCCATTCTTGTTATGGTTTATGGTGGGTATTGTTGTAGATAATTATTTTTTTCATGAATGGCATGTCTGCTCACCCCTCTAGATGGGCTTAGTGTGTGTGTGTGTGCGCGTGTATGTGTGCGTGCGCGTGTGTGTGTGTGTGTGTGTGCGTGTCTGCATGCCGAGGGCCTATGTACTCTCCGCAGTTGTTTTAGGGGAAATAATGTTGTTACAGAGGGCAATCAGACCTCAAACCCTGAGCCCCTCCGCACACACACACACACACACACACACACACACACACACACACACACACACACACTCAAGTCTACGATATGTTTTTAGTTGCTGAACCAGTAAGTGTGTGTACACATCCGGAACTGTGAGTCCACTGACCCGACAGTAAAGTGGTTATACACACACTCAGGATGGATCATGGAGCGGAAGTGTTTGACAACCGAAACAAAAAAAGCTTTAGTCTAAACTCCGAGCTGATCCGCTCAACATGACATCATCCTGTGAGAGAGGGAGAGAGAGAGAGAGAGAGAGAGAGAGGGAGAGGGAGAGGGGGAGGGGGAGGGGGAGGGAGAGGGAGAGGGAGAGGAGAGGGGGAGGGGGAGGGGGAGAGGGAGGAGGGAGGGAGGGAGGGAGGGAGGGAGAGAGGGAGGGAGAGAGGGAGGAGAGAGAGAGGGAGAGAGGGAGAGAGGGAGAGAGAGAGAGAGAGAGAGAGAGAGAGAGAGAGAGAGAGAGAGAGAGAGCGGGTGGGAAAGAGGAATAATTGAGACCATAGGCAGAAAAGGTGAGGGGGGGGGAGAGGGAATGAGAGATGGAGAAGAGGGGATGGAGGGAGAAAGAGTGAGAGACTAGAGACTCGATGGCCGGGTCTGGTTTTTCAGGCCTGAAATCCAAATTTACAGCCCCGTCGTGTGTTGAGCAGATATACGGCGCTGTGCTGCTCCTGTCTGTGCAGGGCCTGCTGAAAGGCTGTGGAAACGCTTCACAAATCTTCCCCCTCTCCCGAAACCCTTCATATTAGTGACAAGTCTGGGCTTTTTAATAAGAGACCTCCCATTTCATGTTGGCAGGTCCTACATTAGATTTAGACAAGTTTGGCCTCAAGCTACCATGCTATATTGGTCTCTTTTCTGGGTGTGGGGGGGATCAGATGAAAGTGCTGGTCCAAAGCAGGCTGATGGATGTCTTCATTGTGTTCCGTGCTGCTCCCCTCAGCCTCTTCTGTCGCCATAGGTCTCATTACAGGGGGAGTGATGGGTGACACGAATCTATCGCACCCAGGTATTTCCCTGCAGGTTTCTACAGGATCGAGTCTATGGCACCACTGTAGGTTCTAGTCAGGATAAAGGCTAGATTCTGGTCGTGGTGCAGGTCCTGACCATGATCCTCCACCATGGTACTGCTATGTTCTGGTGGTGTTGGAATGAGGTGGTTCAGAGAGATTAGTACACAACTAACACCACTGTGGTCCAAGAGCCTGTGGCACTCCATTCACAGTCCCTGTCTATGGAACACTTGGACACACACACACGCCAGGATCACAGACATAGCTTGGCATTTATTCAATACTTCAAAAACATATTCAACTCCCCTCAGAATGACCTCACACAGGCACTGCTCTTGCTAAGACGGTGATGTGAGGAATCAATAAGGAATCACGTCGTGTGTGTGTGTGTGTGATGGTGTGTGTGTGTGTGTGTGTGTGTGTGATGGTGTGGCTTAAGCCTGCAGCTTGGGTCCTTATTTCCATGAGGCAGAGAAACCAGGGTGAGGATCAGTTATGCTATTGATTTAACATGCTGCACCCCTCACACCGATGTTAGTGTTGCTAAAACAGCTGTAAGACTTGGGGCTACACGCACACACACACATAGGATTGAAAGTGTCCCCTCTTGTGGGGAGTGTGTGTGTGTGTGTGTGTGTGTGTGATGGAGAGTGTTGGACAGCTGGAGGGTGGGTTAGTCTGGCCAGGTGCCTGACTGGCTTGTTTGTTCTTAATGAGATCTCCGGGTTTAGAAAACCTGAATGTACACAAGCACATACATACACACTCTCTGACACTGGTAAAGAGACACTACTAGCCATAGGTACACAAGTAAGTGATTATCAGCTGTACAGCCACACTCAGAGAGGGGGAGAGGGGGGATGCATGGATAGATAGATGATAGTGGAGGAAGGGAGATAGAGGAGAGGGGGGAAGAGAACTGTAGAAGTCTTAGCCAAAAGGATTGCTGTAGAAATTTTTAGCCAATAGGTTGGCTGTAGAGTAGAACCAGACAGACTGGACCTGCCCTTGGATCAGATGTTCTGTTAGAGTAGAACCTGACAGACAGTGTTTGACTTGAGTTCAGTTACCAAGCTTAGAAAGCTCACTGTATTTGCTTAATTCCTCTCAGCATGCTAAACCTCAACACAGCTCCCCCCCTTTCAATTACACACACACACACACACACACACACACACACACACACACACACATATATATATATGAGATGGGATGAAAAGTCCGGAACCAGTCAGTCATGAAGCATACAAATACCTACTTTAGATAAGACAGGAAACATGCAGTGTTCACAGGAGAGCTCCATAGCAGAGACTGAGAGCAGGGAATTAGTTCAGAGACTAGTCAGCATTCCCCACACTTCTTATACCTTCTGTCTCTCTCCCTCCCTCCTACCTTTCTCTCTCTTCCCTCCCTCTACCATCCATCTCTGCCTCCTCCCTCCACACTCCCCGTTCCCTCCCTCCCTCCAATCATTGTTTCTTCTCTCGGCTGCAGCAAAAACATTCTAAACATCTGTCCTTGGGTAAATATGCAGACACACACAAATTGCCTCACACAAATACGCATACACACACTCAGAGACACTGCCTCACTTAAATGTATTGCTGTTTGCAAATAGCTGTGTGTGTGTGTGTGTGTGCGCTACTCTAGCATGAGCTCACCGTTCCCTTCAAAGCCACAGCTGAGCTCGTATACAAAGTTAAGGCAGACTCAAACTGACAAGATCTAATGTCACTTCCTGGTCTGGAGTGATTGGAGTGACTCAAGTTACTGACCCCACCCCGCCACCCCCGTTCTGTCCCCAAGATGGCTGACTCAGGGTCAAGGGTTAAACCAGGGCTTGGTTCAATCAAACATGCAGCTCAAAACTGTACACACACACTACACAGGCATGTCATATTAAAGTGAGCTATACGCCACGCTCGGAAATGAGAAAAGCAGTCAGGCACAACAGGACAGCTCAGAGAAGAGGACCCCTCTAATTACACACACACACACACACACATCAGGCTGCGGAAATTAATTACCTAAACACACACAAACATGAGCACACAAGCTCAGCTCACTAAGGTAATTAATTACCACACAGAGTATAGAGACTGGTTAACCAACCCAAACCTACCCACATCTCTCTCTGTTACACACACACACACACACACACACACACACACACACACACACACACACACACAGACACACACACTCTCCTGATTCTTTGTAAGCCTTTGTCTGCAGAGGTAATTGATATGAAAATGTTCAATAGAGACAGAGAGGGAGCTGCAATTTTAATTCAGTGTTACTGACTGGGGTTCTGAATAATCCCCCTCTAAATATATTCCTGAGATGTGTGTGTGTGTGTGATGTATTCATGAGCACCCCTCCTGGCTCCACACCCCAACCCAGTACTCTCCTAAGCAGAACATCGACACTAGCAGTATAGTAAACACACACACACAACCGATAAACACCAAAACACTGCTCGTAGTGCTGGTCCCAGGCCAGCAGGCTATAAACAGTGAACATGAAGTCTGAACCCACCAACACCCTCCTCCACAGGTCCCATCTGAGTTCTAGATTCAGTGTTTCTATCTGAACAGGAAGTGTCCCACCGCCCAGATACAATCCTTCTCTCTCTGCCGTTCTAATCGCCCCAAGATGAAAGTCTGTGACGAAGCCGTTTCATACGTGAGCGATAGCAGAGGAAGCTTCCAGTGAATGTCAGCTCATGCAGCTTATCTCTTTCGACACACGGTGAATCAGTGTTGATATTAGGAGCGGCTATCAAGCTGTAAGAGTCATTAACTAATCCATCCCATATTAATGCATGGAGGACTTTTTTCTGTTCCATCCCAGTGTTCGTCACTGAGACTAGTATATTTAGCTTGATGACGTGCAAATCTCTTTTATCTCTCACGTCTTGACTGACAGACGATTTAACCAATGAACAGCTGTTATTACTTATTAAATGGTTTATCCATCCATCTGTACAGACCCTCTAAACATCAGTCTTATTAATAACATGAATAACATATTACATGTGTAAACTGTGTAAGTACACATGCAGGCACAGTAGAAATCGCCCAACCACATTAACATCTTGTTGTCGGCCTCATAGGACTGGTAGATCTTATGACTTGAGTCCTAATGTCTTTCAGCGTGTTCTAGAATGTCCCATCTCTGTTTAAGTGTGTTCTAGAATGTCCCATCTCTGTTTAAGTGTGTTCTAGAATGTCCCATCTCTGTTTTCGCATATTCTAGAAGGCCTCATTTCTAACCTTCCCACACTGACTGGCATACTTCCAATGTCCTAAGTGTGTGTGTGTTTGCCTGTACTTACACCCTCTACACCCTGTTTGTTTTCCTTGTTGATAGAAGGCTCCACTTAGCTGCTTCATGTCTATCTGGAGGGCCAATCAGACAGCCTCTTATCGTGATTGGCTATTAGGAGGCCCTGAGAGTGATGTCACTGACACACAGCTCTGGAGAGGCTTCAGATAAACAGCTTGGTTTGGATTAGACTGTCTGGAAATGTGTGTGCCTGGTCTAGGCTCTGCTTCTCCAAACTTCAGACATTTGACAAGTTCCATCTGTAGTTACTTCATATGACTTCACTTATCTTCACACAACGTTGTGTGTTGATTTGTGTGGTAGGGGGAGGAGGTGTCGAGCCAAAAACAGCTGTAAGATTCAGACGCTGAGACAAATCGAGAGAGATTTGACCAACAGTCACATGCTCTGTTATCAGGTTGAGAAGAAGCAGGCATGTGTGTGTGTGTTAAAGAAGAAATCAATCTTGTCTAATCTTTGAGTATATACCCCTGGAAGATGCAATGTCTCAATGCTTGTGTCAAACCTCTCACACACACACACACACACACACACACAGTCAGAGCTCCACTTTGTCTTACTCAGGCTACATGAGAGGCTAGTACGCCTGGGCCCTTGCACTCTCTGTGTCTCCACTCAGCTTGAATCATAACACCCTTAACACACTCGCCAAGGATCCCATGTCACTGCACACACACACACACACACTTACACACACACTTTCCATCTCTGGGGGGTCGTAGATAAAACAGGAACACTGGGCAGTGTATTAGTCTGTCATGAGGATGTGAACCATAAATATCCGACCAAGACATTCAGAGATCTGCTATGCCTCTCAATATGACACATACTACACAAACACACACATACTACACACACAATACTGGAAACAGAAGTTCTGGAAAACATAAAGATTATAAGAAATGTGCTACAAGTTCCCAGACACAAACACAGACACACACACACATCCTGTGAGTGTGCTGATCCTGGTTTCTGTCCTGCAGGTGTGAGTCTCTCCTCAGGTGTTCTCAGTGTCGGTCTGCACGCTACTGTCATACCGCCTGCCAGGTATGTCCACAGAACCCGGTGTGTGTGTATACACGCTTGCTTTCCACATCACTCACAAACACTACAACCCCTCGAATTCTCCTGCACTTTTGACCTTATAGTTTGATATCTTTTCTTCATGGCTTGTGTCGTTTCCTGCCCCTCTCAGAGACAAGCCTGGCCAGAGCACAAGCGAGAATGCAGATCCCTCCGCTCCCTCCTTCCCAGAATGCCGTCTGATTCTGTCCGGCTGGCTGCCAGGATCATCTTCAGGCTGGTGCGGAAGTCTCCGGAACGCACCACACGTCCTGATGGTTGTCCTCGTCAAAGTGTTAAGTCTCTTCTCCTGTGGTTGTGTCTCCTGTGTAGCTGGACCCGTCTCCTGGCTCCTCAGAGGAGCTGTATTCATTAGAGGAACATGAAACACGTGGGTCTGTTTCCTTACCTACCTGTGTGTGTGTGTGTGTGTGTGACAGAAAGAGTGTGTGTGTGTGTATATTATAGTGAATGTGTGTCAATGTGTGTGTGTATTACAATGTGTGTGTGTGCATGCCGTGCTGTTAGACTCCTATTCGCCGTCTGTTCTTATTAATTTGATCATTTGAACACTGTGTGTGTGTGTGTATTCTGCAGACCTCGGTGTGATGAGTGAGGGAAGAGGGAGGGTCTGACTCAGCTAGGCTCCATGCTTCAGCTCTACCTCCAACAGGAAGTACCGGCCCTCTCACAGGAAGTGACATCTCCTCTCCCATCAGGCCTGGACCCTCTCAGCCTGCTGGCCCGAAGTGAGTTACACGCACGCATGCACACACACTTATGCACAAGCTCACACACTCGCACACAGTCACTAACACATACAAACTCAGAGAAAACACACACACACACATGCTCTCACACACACACACAAACAAACAAACACACAGTCACACACGCACAGTATACTAATCAGTGTGTCTGTGTCTGTGAGACAGAGAGGCCTGCGGTGCTGTGCAAACACACACCTGTTTTACATCATCGCTGCTTCTCAGTAAACAAGCAGAAAGCCTTCACAACAACAGCAAGCTTTCCACAAGTTGAGGGAGGGAGATGGGAGAGAGAGAGGGAGGGAGGGGGGGGAGAGAGAGAGAGAGGGTGGGAGAAGGGGAGGGAAAGGGAGGGAGTTCGAAAAGTTATTTACCCTGATTTAGTAACACACTCACACAAATACTATTTGGACATGATTAGCTTGGACATGACTTCATTGAATCTCCATCGCAAATGAGTAAGGGGCTGGGAAGGGCGCTGAGCCAAGCCTTTTCCTCTGGACCAGCGCTCCCCTCATCAGCCTGGACTCCTCGTCTCTCCCCTGGGAGATATGGAGGGTGGTTCTGCTTCAGAATGTATTTATTTATTCCTTATTAATTCAGGAAGATCCTCACATCGCCTAGTGTGGAGGTGGAATTTCCAATTAAGATGGCACAGCAGTGTGTGTGTGAGTGGGTGTGAGTGTGTGTGTGTTGTGCGTGTGTGTGTGTGTGTGTGAATGCTTACTGTATGTACGTGTTCTGCACTGAGATGTGTGTGTGTGTGAGTGATGCAGAAATGGAAATCGTGGAAATCCTGATTAATATGGGAAGATTCCGATGGGAGTTATGGTTAGGAAGGAGAGACAGAGTATCGACTCAGCCATTGAGTCAGATGGCTGAGCGGTAAGGGAATCGGGCTATTTAATCAGAAGGTTGCCGGTTCAAACACTGGCCGTGCAAAATGACTGCCTCGGGGGAATGTCCCTGTACTTACTGTAAGTCGCACTGGATAAGAGTGTCTGCTAAATGGACAAAATGTAAATGTTAATTCAAGTTTCTGGTTTGGAGTGGGATATTACTCAGGGAGAGGGAGGAGAGAGGGAGGAGAGAGGGAGGAGAGAGGGAGGAGAGAGGGGGAGAGATGGTAATCCAAGCATTGTCCTAGACAGTCATACACGCACACACATGCATGCCTACACACACACAACGCACACGCACAACACACACACACACACACGTACACCCACACACACGTCTGATAACATAATAGGGGGACAACACAACACCGTGGCACATGCTGTCATTAGCTACCAAGCTGTTGAAGAAACTCTTAGCACCTACACACACACACACACACACACACACACGTTCTACCTACTGCATGTTGTGCTTGACTGACTGGCTGGCCCTTTGAATGATGTAATGGAGGATGAACTCCAGTGATGAAGGAGAAGTGAAGGATGAGATCATGAACATCCCATAATCACCACCAGCCTGTAGTCATGATAACGTCCCAGTGAGTGGGCCAGGGGCTGAGAACAAAGTTAACCTTCAGCAACCTTGCAACAATACACACACACACACACACACGCATGCTCTGACACACACACACACCACACACACCCATGCTCTGACACACACACACACCATGCTCTGACACACACACATACACACACGCATGCTCTGACACACACACATACACACAACGCATGCTCTGACACACACACACACACGCATGCTCTGACACACACACACACACACGCATGCTCTGACACACACACACATACGCGTGTGGGAGGTTAAGGGCAGACTGTTCTACAGGACACCAACAGGGGGCACTGTGCCTAGTGTGTGCTAGGACTGCAGCGCTTAACCCTCCCTCCCTCCGTCTCTCCCTCCCTCCCTCCCTCCCTCCGTCTCTCCCTCCCTCCCTCCCTCCCTCCCTCCCTCCCTCCTCCTCCCTCCCTCCCTCCGTCTCTCCTCCTCCCTCCCTCCCTCCGTCTCTCCCTCCCTCCCTCCGTCTCTCCCTCCCTCCCTCCGTCTCTCCCTCCCTCCCTCCGTCTCTCCTCCCTCCGTCTCTCTCTCTCTCTAATGGCTGAAGTGAATGAGTGATATGCTGAGGTGATTGCTTCCTGTGTTTAAAATACCCTGTATATGTTTCATACTTTTTAAAAGCATATCTAGTCAAGCTGTGTGTTTGTGGGAGAGAGAGAAAGAGCGAGAGAAAGGGGGAGAGAGAGAGCAGGAGAAAGGGAGAGAGTGAAGGATCTTTGTCTGACTGTCTCATCAAGATTCCCACACGCTGTTGTAGAAAGCCATATTTGGTTGTGTGCGTGTGTGTTGGTGTGTGTGTGTGTGTGTGTGTGCGTTAGGCTGTGTGTGGTCAGTTCTACTCCAGGAGGACAGAGCGGGTTTGTAAAACATGTCTGCTGGTATTAATAACAGCTCTGCCTCTCCCCCTCCTCTAACTCTGCAACCAGCACGTAACACAGACACATTATCATCACTGTACCTTCATGCACTCAAGGGTGCTCCTGAGCACTGCACACTGTGTGTGTGTGTGCTCATTCCAGGCCAGTGTGCTGCAGTTCTCTGCAGTGGTGCAGTAAGCAGTGACAGATTAGATCTGGCCGCGCGCGACGTTTTATTGCTTCCCCCATGAACTTCCCCTCAGCAGAACCTATTGTTGTGCTGCATCACCTATCAGTGGAGGGGGGAACCAATTTCTCATTCGTGCACCGACCGCGTGGTAACCCTTCCAGCAACACACCGGCCCCGCTCTCCTATCTCCTGCCTGGTCTGTCTGTCTGTCTGTCTCTCTCTCTCTCTCTCTCTCTCTCTCTCTCCTCTCTCTCTCTCTCTCTCTCACACACCCTCTCTCTCGCTCTTTGTCGCTCTCACACTCTCTCTCTGTCTGTCTGTCTCTCTCTCTCTCTCACCCTGGGTGTATCTCTCTCTATCCTCTCTCACTCCACCTGTCTTATTTTCTTTTATGTATCCTCACTTTTTCTCTGTCTGTCGTCTCTCTTGTCTCTCTCTCTTTCTCTCTGTCCAGAAGGCAGAACGAGAGACTAGAAGAGGAAAAAAGAAATTATGAGGAGAGGGAGAGAGTCTTGTGAGAGGAAGAAATGTTGAAATCATTGTGTGCAGCCTAACATGAGAGTGTGTCAGTATTTCTGTGTGCGTCTGTGTGGGACTCAGGGAGGCAGAGCTGATTCCAAAGGTGATTTAACAGCGTCTTCGTCCCCATGCGCGCGCACAAACACGCACACACACACACACACACATGGTTAGAGCATAGTGGGAGCCCAGGGACTCCTAAGGGCATATATATAACTGAATGAGGGGATTTACAGTGTGCACACACACATTCACACACACTGCTGCTAATAATGTTACTGCTTTCATTTATACCCATGCCATAAACCGTGCTGGACTTCAATTCTTGAGGTGGGTGTGTGCGTGTAGTGTTCTGACCAGGGCATAACTAGATGTGTGTCCAGACTGAGGATAGCTGTGTGTGTTTGTGGGTGTGTGTACTGTTTTGACCAGAGGGTATGTGTGAGAGGGGAGAGAGAGAGAGAGAGAGAGAGAGAGAGAGAGAGAGAGAGAGAGATGCAATACAGAAGATGTATGAGACAGAGAGAGAGGGTGGGGAGGGAAAGGAGGAGTATAGAGAAAGAAAGGGAGCGGAAGGAGAGAAATTCAGGATAGAGAGAGAGAAAAGAGAGAGAATGAGAGGAGAGAGAGATATAGACAAGAGAGAGAGAAGGAAACAGAAGGAGAGAGAAGAAGAGATAGAGAGGGAGAGCTGGGAGAGAGAAGGAGAGAGAAGAAGAGATAGACAGATATATATATATATATATATATATATATATATATATAGACGAGAGAGATAGAGAGAGGAAGAGAGAGAGAGAGTTCTTGGTGCAGCACAGTTTCTCAGACAATAATGCTGAGAAATAAACAAGAATGAAATAAACAAATGAAGAACTTGCAGTTGTATTTAGAGTCTATCAGCTGGAGCAGGAGCTTAATCCTTCAGTGTGTGTGTGTGTGTGTGTGTGTGTGTGTGAGAGTCGTGTTATCACAGTAACATGTGTTCCTCACCACGCATGTAACCCCTAGCAGGGTCCTGGGCACCATGCTAATTAGCTTAGCGACAGCTTAGTGTAATGTCTGGGAGGCCATTGTGGAGGCAGGGACACAGACGCTTTAATAGACTGATAGAAGAAACCATTTGTTTAATTGACTTAGCTGGCTGTCTGTGTGGAATTGGGTGGAAGAAGACAGGAGAGCAGGATAGAGGAAAGAAACGTCCTGCTACCCTCACTGCTGCCTTGGTTTCTCACTAATGTGTTATTTTCTTCCTTTCAGAATCAGTTTTTGAGTGTGTGTGTGGGATAGAAATGTGTTACAGCTGTGACAACCTAACTCCTCTTAACTTGTGCTCCTCCTCTCCTCTTCTCAACTCCCCCCTCTCCTCCTCTTTCTTCCCCTCTCCCTCCCCTCCTCCCTTCTCTCTCAAACTGTTTCAGTAATTGCTGTCCTTTTGTGGTCACAGCTAGCGAGGAGAGATGGAGGGTTGAGAGGAGGAGGGAAGGAAGGAAGAGGGGGAGAGAAGGAAAGGGTGGAGAGAGGGATGGGGTACAGGGGAAGGAGGAGAGAATGGTGGAGTGGGAGGGAAGGAGGGAGAGGAGAGGGTAGAGGGATGGGGCTGATGGAGAGGGGAGGGGTATGCAATGAGGGTGAATGACCAGGCTGAAACCAAACTGTTCACCAGATTATGTTACCCCCCCCCCCCCCCCCCCCCGGCATGGAAAAACCCATTAAGACAGTAGCAGCATTACAAGAACACACACATATGCATATACAGTATACACACACAGTGAGAGATACTACATGATGGATAGAAAGAGCGCTATAGTGGGGCGTGAGTGGTCCTGAATGATGTGTGGTTATGTTCTGGTCCTGGTTGATGCGTTCTCCAGAAGCGGCTTGAATCACGCCAGTGTTGCCACGGCGCCCTCCCTGCGGTTTTCCTTGTATGGTCATTCATGCTGAACTTCCTCTTCTTAACGACCAACGGGTGATCAGCGGTGCTGATGAACTTATTGTGGCTCTAACGACAAACCCATGCAGGCCAACAGAACTTAATTGCTCTCTCTCCTTCACTCCTTTATTCTCTCCAGCACCTCTATATCCTGAATTCTCTCCTTCACTCTCCCTTTCTTTCTCTATACTCACTCCGTTCCCTTCCCACCCTACCTCTCCATCTCACTCTCTCTCCCTCTCGCTCTCTCTCTCTCTTGTTCTCTCCAGAGATTGGTATTAATTGAATCATCTCATACACTTTCCCTGTAGCTAATTAAAAACACTGCTAATGTCAACAAGATTAATCACCGCAAACACAACAATGTTATTTATCTCTGCATGTTAAATGAACCAGGCGCTTGCTCCCTATTTGCAGCCTTTTCTCTCGTTTAGCCTCTTGTGTTCTCCAGGATCCTGATTCCAGGGGATCAATATCACACAGCTGATCAGGATGGGGGAGTGATCAGGGATCAGTATCAGTCTGGGTGGACTGTTATGTGCTGAAATGAGATTTACATTTACATTACATTTAGTCATTTAGCAGACGCTCTTATCCAGAGCGACTTACAGTAAGTACAGGGACATTCCCCCTAGGCAAGTAGGGTGAAGTGCCTTGCCCAAGGACACAACGTCAGTTGGCATGACCTGGAATCGAACTGGCAACCTTCGGATTACTAGCCCGATTCCCTCACCGCTCAGCCACCTGATTCCCATGATGTTCATATTTCTGTTTGGACGGCACAGCACTGTGGGGGGGTGTACCTGAATCACAGGAGAAGCCTTGACATAGTGCTGTAGATAGAAATAGCTGTTCACAAACACGTACACACACACATCCTGTTCAAAGCTGAGATCAGCGTCACTCAGCACACAACTGGGCTGAGTCAATGATAACACGCATTCAGTTGATACAAGCCTTAAGATGTCACTGTCTCTCTCTCGCTGTCTCTCTCGCTGTGTCTCTGTCTGTCTATGTCTCTCTCTCACTGTCTCTCTCTCTCTCTCTCTCTCTCTCTCTCTCTCTCTCTCTCTCTCTCTCTCTCTTGCTGTCTCTCTCTCTGTCACACACACACTCACTCACTCAATATGAGTAATACTAAGATTTGTGCTCAAGCCTTCCATCCTCTTTAGTGTTAGGGTTAGGGTTAGCCTTCCAGGCTTGTGGAACCCTGTGTCTGTGCATCACCACCCCCTCACACACACACGTGTTGACCTGGAGGTTTGTGATGGAGATCACAGGTGAGATACACCTCAGCCAAAAGCAACTCAGTTTTACTGCTGGAATGAATCCTGGGAGAGGAACTGGAGACTTTAATGGGCTTTTCCAATACACACACACACACACACACACACACACACACACACACACACACACTGGTGAATCTGAGCCGCAGTGCTCAAGTTTGCTCTGAACAGCAGACAGTATTCTTGATGTGTTCTGCGTATATGAAACCTGGAGAACCTCCACATAGAACACTCAAGAGATGATTTAGATTCCGGAGAACCTTCTGGAGATGTTCTAGAACTTGATCTGCATCTCTTTTTCTGGAAGCTTCTCCAGATGATCTCCAGGGGGGTAAGAGGAAGAGTGTCCATGGATACACTCTTGTCAAGGCTGCTCTACGTCCGGGCCATTCATAAAGACTAGCAGCTTTGTAACTGCTGGGGTGTGCTGTTGGGACAGTCATACAGAGGAGGATAGAAGGGGAGGAGAGCTCTCTCTCCCTCTCTCTCTCTCTCTCTCTCTCTCTTGCTCTCTCTTTCATCCTCTCTTTCATTATCTCTCTCTCTTTCATTCTCTCTCTCATCTTCTGCTCTGTTCTCTGCCTGTCCAGAGCCCCTAGAGAGAGCTCCGGGAGAAATTACGGAGAAAAGATGAAATATGTGTTTGTCAGAGAATCCACCCCACTCCCCATGCCTGGTGGGATCGGGGGGGGGAGGGGGTGGGAGAGGAGGAGCTGAGACAGATTTGTGCTGGACTTTTTACTGTGGGACTGTCCTCCAAGGTTAGGAGGAGGGCAGGTGTGAGCGTGGCTTCCTCTCCTTGTCTCCTCTCCTTGTCTCCTCCCCTCGTCTCTGCCTCTCATCCACTCTCCTGCTTTCCTCTCCTTGGTTCCTCCTCTGGTCTCCTCCTCTTGTCACCTGATCTCCTGTCCTTGGTAGACAAGAGGGTCAGTCACCCTTCCAAAACTATTTTTCTCTTTCTCTCTTCCTAATCAATGTAATCCATTCTCTCTCTGTTTCTCATACTGTCTTTTCTTTTTTCTCTCAATTATGTCTCTTGGTTTGCACATGCATGCAAATAGTCTTTCAGCAATTACACACAACACACACCTTAAAAAGGTAAGGCACACACACACACACACCACACACACAACACTCCTGCCCCAATGCGGTCTTTGTAGAATCTGCACACGTCCGCAGTTTTCTGTGGCGTCAACAATTTGTCATCCTGAGTGGCCCAATATCTCTGCCTCCGTCCTCCCATCACCACGGCAACGCAACACTCATGAACTCCATCTCTCTCCCTCTCCTCCTCCTCCTCTCTCTCTCCTCCTCTCTCTCCTCTCTTCTTTCTCTCTTATTTTTCTCTCTCTCTGTAAGGTCACACTTCTGTGATGTACAGATCTGTCCTACCATTGGTCTAGCGTTATTGTTACCATGGTGATGTGTCTGTCAAATAAGAAGGGAGCCAGCAGGAAGTTAATGTAGATAATCCAACCACACTGGTGTTGTGTGTGTTATTTATGCATAGGAGAGGGCTGCTGTCCTGCACGTTGAGAGATAGCAGCAGTATGGATTGGGGTTTAGATGGCGCTATGTCTGTGTATCCAACCTCTCTAATCTGGAATAAACATTTCCATCATCGTGTGTGTGTGTGCACCATACCATTTTTGTCCAAGCAGTTTCCAGAGAGAACCACTGATGGGGAGAATGTGTTCATTTCCAGTTCTTAATCAATAACGTGGATGCAGAGAGAAACTCTTAACTCACTCTCACCCCCCCCCCCACACACACACGCACACAGGACTTCTCGAGCAATAGTTACCCCATTTAATGAACCATCTGTGCATGATGCCTTATGGTTCATGTTTGTGTGTGTCGTATATGTGTGTGGTTGGTTTTATTGATCTTATCTTCCCAGAGGCAGACTTGTCCTGTCAGCAGATCCTCATCCATTGGAGTGGAGAGGAGAGGAGAGGAGAGGAGGAGGAGGAGGAGGAGAGAGAAGAAGGAGGAGGAGAGAGGGGGAGGAGCAGGGGAGAGGAGGGGGGGGGAGGAGAGGAGAATAAGAGGAGGGAAGATGGGTATGTTTGCAGATTAAGGGGTTATTAGAACATAATCCACACGTACACACATTTACATTACATTTACATGTAGTCATTTAGCAGACGCTCTTATCCAGAGCGACTTACAGTAAGTACAGGGACATTCCCCCCAAAGCAAGTAGGGTGAAGTGCCTTGCCCAAGGACACAACGTCATTTGCACGGCTGGGAATCGAACTGGTAACCTTCAGATTACTAGCCCGACTCCCTCACCGCTCAGCCACCTGACTACTACACACACAGGTTGTAGAGGTCTTGACAGGTGCCTCTCCTCGTAGTTACAGAGACCAGGAGATACAGAAATGTGTGTACGTGTGGATTATGTTCTAATAACCCCTTAATCTGCAAACATACCCATCTTCCCTCCTCTTATTCTCCTCTCCTTCCCTAACCGCTCAGCCACCTGACTGATACAGAAACCTGTGTACTGCTTTGACACTGCTTTCTCTCCCAGGGTCTGACATTGATCAAGCTGAGAGTGTGTGTGTGTGTGTGTTCTCATGTGTCTTTGCTTTAGGGTACATGTAGCTTGAACAGAACACAGCTGTCTTATGGATACACTATATTGTGTGTGTGTGTGTGTGTGTGCGCTTATTCATCCGTAAGTAAGCTGTATTCTTGAATGATCCAAACATCCTCTAGGACTGGCTCATGGCTCCATTACACACATACAGTTGGATATGTTTTTCAGTCAGACAGCCTGCAAGACATCAACAGAAGGGCACTGTGCCACTCAGACAGCCTAAAGACAAGACACACACACACACACACACACACACACACACACAAGGATTACTGCAGAAAGGTTAGTTTCTAATAAATGAGGCTGGGGTTTGGGCCTGCCCTCTCAACATGCTTGTTATTCACTCCTTTATTATATTTAGACTATCAGTATAACATTCTCCTCGCCTCCCTCCCCTTCTCTCACTTCCTCCTTCTCGCTCGCTCACACCCTCCTCCTCCCTCTTTGATGTGTGTGTGATGAAGATACCACGCAAACCTAGCAGATCATTAGACGGACGTCGTCGCTGCTAAATCCAGCTATGGTCTGGAGGGAACCACACACACACACACGCGTGCATTACTGCTACACACACACACACACGTGCATTACTGCAACACACACACACACACACACACGTGCATTACTCCTCCCCTCCTAAGGGCATCCGCTGAATCAATATCAATGCAAAGAGCAGGAAACACTCATTTTATCTGTCACTCTCTCACACACACACACAGGTGCACACACACACAGGTGCACACACACATGTCGGTGTCCCCAACTCCCTTTCTAGTGTAAATTCAGGGGTCACCTTGAGAGACAATCAATGTGGTACACATACACACACAGGCACACTAGGACTCACACACACACACACACACTGTGGCACAGCTCATTAGGGTGGGTGTCAGGGGTTCAGCAGACTGCACACCTCAGTAACCTGTGCAGATGGTGTGAGTTTCACAGAGCAGGAAAAAGGCTCTTCCAGCACAATGCTCCTCTCTCCCTCTGTCTCCCCCTCTCTCTCCCTCTGTCTCCCCCTCTCTCTCTCTCTCTCTCTCTCTGTCCTCCCCCTCTCTCTCTCCCTCTGTCTCCCCCTCTCTCTCCCTCTGTCTCCTCCTCTCTCTCCCTCTGTCTCCCCCTCTCTCTCCTCTGTCTCCCCCTCTCTCTCTCTCTCTCTCTCTCTCTCTCTCTCTCTCTCTGTCTCTCTCTCTCTCCCTCTGTCTCCCCCCCCCCCTCTCTCTCTCTCTCTCTCTCTCTCTCTCTCTCTCTCTCCCTCTGTCTCCCCCCCCCCCCCCCCTCTCTCTCTCTCTCTCTCTCTGTCTCTCTCTTTCTTTATTTCTCTATTTCTCTCCTTCTCTAACTCTATACCTAAATACCTTTTTATTTTATTAATCGGCCTCTCTCTCTCTCTTTGCCACTGCCTCTGTCTCTCTCTCTCTGCCTCTCTCTCTCTGCCTCTCTGCCTCTCTCTCACTCTGCTTCTCTCTCTCTGCCTCTCTTTGCCTCTCTCTCTCCGCCTCTCTCTCTTTCCTTGTTAAAGGTATCCCCTCTGTGCATTCCTTTAATACAACAACCCCAGTTTATCCTTTACTGTTTTAGAGTGCTAGTCTACGCGTCAGCATGGCTTGTGATTGGCTAGTTGACCTCAATAAAGAGGACAGCAAACGTATTGGCCAAATTCAACCTCCTCATTATCCTGAAAGCTACTCAATGATTGGACGGCTATAATGTCCTGGGGTCCGACAGGCAATCAATACCTTTTATCCTCTCCCGTCAACAAATCAGGTGTGAAAATTCCAATTTGACTCTCTTCTAAGTCTAGCCAATCAGTAAGTCATTACGGTGTTGATTGGTTGTGAAGCTCCTGACATTTTTGCCTCTGCTTCATATAGCGGACAACAAGCACACACAGGCACACACACACACACATACACACACACAGACCTTCATCAGTCTGTATTAAGATTCTGTCCAACCTTTGTCAGACACATCAGTGCCTTCTGTCAGACAGGCATTTCCACACATACTCACACACACCCTCACATGAACACACACACAGGCACTAATGACAGAGAACACGACAGAGAGGAGAGGAGGAGGAGAGAGGGGAGGATGGGGAGGAGGAGGTGGAGAGAAGATGAAAGTGTTGGATGACCTCCCGTTGACTAATTCAGTTGGCGTGTCTCCTCACCTCTCTCTTCTCACCTCTCCCTCTCTCTCTCTCTCTCCCTCTCTCTCCCTCTCTCTCTCTCCCTCTCTCTCCCTCTCTCTGTCTCATTCTGTCTCATTCTCACATCTCTCTCTTCTCACCTCAACTCACCTCTCTCCCTCTCTCTACTCACCTCTCTTTCTCCCTCTTCACATCTCTCCCTCTCCTCCTCACCTCACTCTTTCTATTTTTCTACTCTGTCTTCCTCTCTCACTCTTTCTAATCCCTCCATCTGACGTTGGTGTAGTCAGCAAGATTTGTGTGTGTGAGAGTGTTTTTTTCTTCCAGGAAGTCATTAATGTGGTAGAGAGGAGGCTTTGATAACTGTTGCTGGGCAACCTGATCTCAGTCTCTCTCTCTGTCCCCCTTTCCTCTCTCTCTCCATCTTCTCGCTTTCTTTCTTTCTCTCTCTTGTTTTTCCATTCCATTTCTGAGATATCAACAGACTGTGGGTATAATTATCTCTGTCTCCAGATCTAAAAGAGATCATTATACACACCAGTGTGTGTGTGTGCGCATGTGTGTGTGTGTGTGCGCATGTGTGCGCATGTGTGCGTGTCTTCCTCACTCTGCTACCAAGTCTCAGGAGAGGGTCTGTGTAAGAGTTTATCTGAGTTTGTAAGTTTGTGTGCGTGTGTTGAGAGAAAGAGAGGGTATGTGTGTGTTTAAGTCAATATGGGTCAGTATGTCTCTATTCTCTAAGCAAATGAGGATCCTTGTTTGGTTCGGTTACAGCTGTACTCCCTAGATTCCACTGGTCTGTTTGGTAAACAAGTATTTAGTAAATAACGGGAAGAACATGAATTAAAGATGAGACCCTCCCTTTAGAGGCATAATCATATCCTGCTCTGTGATTGTGTGAAAATGTGATTGGTCAAAAGATGAACTGGCTTTTTTGTGATTGGTTGGATGCTCCAATGAGTTTCATGTGATTTAAGTTGTGTCCAGGTGCACTGTGACGGTTTTGTGGCTTCCTGTGCTGAGACAGGATTCATGTTGGTGGCTCTGAGCTGGCAGAGGTGTGTATGCACGCTTGTGTCCTGAGCGTGCTGTGCTGCGTGTGTGTGAGTGTCCAGTTTGTGTCACAGACGGGTAACTCCCTCCCACATCACCATGACGCGGTAATTAGGGGAGAGAATATTTCACCCTGCAGTGGCCACCTGTCACACACACACACACACACACACACCCTACAGCCTCGAGCTTTGAATTATTTAGAGCTCCCCCTGCACACATCACACACACACACACACTCCCTCATACACACACACATGCTGTATGCATTATCTAGCAATACACAGAGACACACCTTCACCAGTCTATTATTGTAGTGTCTAACCTGTCTGACAAATCAGTGACTCTGTCGGGCTAATCTCTCTTTCTAATTGGATGGTCGTTGTATTCTGTAGCGCACACACAAACACTCTCTCTCTCTCTCTCTCTTTTTATCCATGTACGTGCGCATGTACACACACACACATGCACATGCATAGCAGTGTCAGGCTAGTTAATTACTCCTGGCTAGATGAGAAGTTGAATGGCATCTATATTTAATGGCCGTTCTGCTGCTCATGCTCAGAGCAGCCCTGTGCGAGTGTGTGTGTGTCAGTACAGTGAGATGGATGTAGGTAATTTCCTGGGCCTCAGGCAGCTGTTTATCACTATGGGAAACAAACACAGGGTCCTGAATCACTGGCCAGAACACTGCACCACACACGTACACACACACACACACACACACAACACTCCTTCAGACGCACACACACACACACAAAAGGACCCACTGGTAGCATGTATGTAGTATAGCTCCCTGCAGTCCCTGGTCACATGGTGCAGAGCAGAGAAACACTGAAGCATGCTGCGGTCTGGAGATGCTGGCTCAGTCACACACACATTTACATTTAGTCATTTAGCAGACGCTCTTATCCAGAGCGACTTACAGTAAGTACAGGGACATTCCCCCCGAGGCAAGTAGGGTGAAGTGCCTTGCCCAAGGACACAACGTCAGTTGGCATGACCGGGAATCGAACTGGCAACCTTCGGATTACTAGCCCGATTCCCTCACCGCTCAGCTACCTGACTCCCCACATTTACATTTAGTCATATAGCAGACGCTCTTATCCAGAGCGACACACACACACACAGGTATACACACACACACACACCTGCACATACATTTGCACACACAAAAAGAGAGGGAATAGAGAGGCAGAGACCTGTTCAGTTTGACACTGTATATAAGTGGAACGGATAAACATGAAAGGATTATTGTGTGTGTGTGTGTGAGAGTGTGTGTATATGTCAGTAGGCTTTAAAGCGATGTTGCCCCTGTTTATGCCCAAGCATGTGGATTATGGTAATCAGTTGATTTCACACGGGGCAGGTGAACTCTAAATCCCATAAGCCACTTCACCTAATCAGGGAAGTGAGATGCACTCCAAAGAGGATACACATTCCTCCCTTGCTAGCCTGTGTATGTGAGCTCACGAACGTGTGTGCATGATTGAGTTTAATGAAGTCTCATCTATGGGTCTTGCTTAGTCTTTCTTTTTCTCTTTCTCACACACAGGCACTCTCTCACACACACACACACTCACACACACTCTCACACTTACACACATACTCTCTCACATACACACTCTCTTTCTCTGTTTCTCACACACAAAGCACCAAGGTAGTAAAACAGCAATTAGCCTGTTCTCCAGGACCACCCCTTAAGGTCATAGGTCAAATGGTTTATCCAATTGTCTCTCAGGGTGTGTGTGTGTGTGTGTTTATGTCCAGGGGGTGTGTGGTGTGCTTGGGCAGTAATGGTATCATTATTGTATGTATACTGTTTGTTCGATACTGATTACCATGGTGATAACAACAGGCCCCTTTTCTTGTAGCTAGCTCACACACACACACACACACACACACGCAGACACGGGTTGGTACCTTGATCTTGACATACTGGAGAATGTTAGCAGTGTTGGAGAGAGAGAGAGAGCAGAGTAGTCTTAACAAGTAGAACCTCTGTCCTCACACTGTCAGTCACACTGTCCTGCACATGACACGGAAGGGAGGGAGGGGGAGAATGTGCAATGCAATAACCTTCTGTGATGTAATAATCCTTCAGGCCAAACCTCTAAAGTCTATGCTATTAGATTATATATTACCCCTGTGTGTGTGTCAGTGTGTGTGTGTGTGATTCAATCTTTTTGGTAAAGCAGCAAAGCGTCTCTTTCTCTCTCTTTTTTTTCTTTCTTTCTTTCTTTCTCTCTCTCTCTCTCTCTCTCTCTCTCTCTCTCTCTCTCTCTCTCTCTCTCTCTCTCTCTCTCTCTCTCTCTCTCCCTCTTGCTCTCTCTCTCTTTTGTGACAGTCAAATTCCATTAGGGTACTCTGTGTCGACCCAAGCGTGTGTGTGTGTGTGTGTGTGCGCATGCTCTGGAATCTTACCATCAGACCTGCTGGACCCTCACATGAAAGGTATTCTGGGAGATGGAGTCATTCTCTTTCCTGAAGGTCAGAGGAAGTGTCCATTTTGGCAGAGCAGTGTGGGTCAAATATAAAGAGTTGTGTACACACACACACACACCTATACACACACACACTCCTACATATACACCTATACACTCTGCTACACACACACATACACTTCTACACACAAATACACACAGGCATACACACAAACCTAAACACACGGACAATCTAGCCTGTGGTGGTCCTTCCCATAGATATATATAAAGTCTAGATGTCTTACAGCGGAGTCTAGAACGTCTGCACATGGCGGCCATCTTGCTACAGTCAACTCGCTCGACCATAACATTGTGTTGGTGCTACATGTACCTTTTAAATGACCATAACTTGCCCAATTTTCAAACGATTTGAAACCGATTTTGAGTGGCACAACGACATCTCGGACGTTGATAACAAACCAAACCGTTTTCAAAATCGATTGAAAATTGAGCAAGTTATGGTAATTAAAAAGTACATGTAGCACCAACACAATGTATGGGTGAGCGAGTTGACTGTAGCAAGATGGACGCATGTGCGGACGTTCTAGACTCCGCCGTAAGACATCTAGGCATTATATATCTATGGTCCTTCCCACCCTGTGGACAGGAAGTGAGTCATGGTGCCTGCTCCTGATAGGCTAATGGCTGATCAATAATTTTTCATAAAGGGAACTCTAAACTTCTTAATGAAAAAACCTGTCAATCATTATTGGACATGCAATACAAATGGCACATTTCTCTCTTAACCTACATCCTCTCTACTCTCTTCTCGTCTCTACCCTCTCTCTCCTCTCCTCTCTCCCTTCTCTCTCCTCCCTCTCTCTCTGTTTTAAGGATACAGCAAAACCTTGTTCTTTAATGCTGATTCTACAACAAAGAGACTGTCAGCCAATCAGACGACCGATCACACTGGCTGAGCCGACAAAACACTACCCACTCTGTCTCCTGACACAACACACTCTCTCCCCTCCCCCTCTCTCTCTCTCTCTCTCTCTCTCTCAAACACACACAGTCTTTTGAATGAAGCAGTAACATCTGTAGTCCTTCACCCAGCATCAACGTCTGTGGCCTAGTCACTCAGCGTACTCCAAATAGTCTGAAAAGTGCTCACTCACACATACACACCACACACTCACACACATGACCACCACACATACACTTTCAAACACATAGATAGAGTCTTCCATCTCTATCTATGGTGATGGCTCTTATCTTGCCCTAGTTTGGATACCCATTACACTGACGAGCCTGGACTGTTTATATCATCATGGATGTGGGGGAGAGAGAGATAAATATGTGTGTGTTTCAGACGTTAGAGTGTGTGTTTGTGTTGTGAGTGAGAGCGAGATTGAATGTGTGTTTGAGAGGACGCAGTGTTGTGTGTGTGTGTGTGTGTGGTGTGTGTGTGTGTGTGTGGGGGGGGGGGGTGGTCTGTTCAACAGCTGTTTGTAACAGGGCCTGTCTGCGAGTAGTTGTAATGAAATGTAAAGCAGATAAGCAACCAGACAGCCCGGCACACACACACACACACACACTGTCTGAAACGTGTGTAAACACACACACGTATGCATACACAGTCCGTGCTGCTCGGTCAGTTTCTCAACACGTCGGGCATTCTCCGTGTGATCCGTGTGATTCCTGGCCCGGCCTTCCGCCCGGCAGTCAGGCTGACGGGGAACCCTTTCGACGTGACACCACCCTCCTCTCAGGAGAGGAAAACAAAGGCTAACCTTCCCTCGTCTGCAGGCCCCTTATCCCTCCTTTCATTCTTTCTTTCATCCCCCCCCATCCCCCTTCACCTCCGTCCCCTCTGCTTTTTCGTGTGCTTCCTTTTCTTTTTTCATCCCTGCTTTCTTCTGTTCTTTCTCACTCCATCCGTCCATTTCTTCTCCTCCGCTGGTCCTGTCTGTTCTGGCAGGGGGTGTGTGTGAGGGGATTATCTGGGCTTCGCTCCGGAAATTCTGCTGCTGTCTTTCCCCTTTGTGCCTAGCTGAGGGGTGTGTATGTGTGTGTACCTTCACACCGTATGTATAGAAGTGTGTGTGTTAGTTTGGTGTGTGTATGTGTGTGTATCTGCACACTGCATGTATAGACGTGTGTGTGTGTATCTGCACAATGCATGTATAGACGTGTGTGTGTGTGTGTGTTTGTCTGGGTCAAACTACCCAACCAAAGTCCATGTGACCAGCTGGCCTGAAAGCTTCCAGCTGTGAGAACAGTCAGTCAGGAGTAAGAGGGGTCGAAGTACAGAGAGAGAGAGTGTGTATGTGTGTGAATGTAGCACATGTTAAACATCAGCTTGCCAAGCGAGGGGTCAAAGTGCATGGTGCAAAGCATGATGGGTCGGCAGGAAGGCAGAAGTAGGCTCAACACACGTTTTACATCTGCTGACCTCTCTCCCTCCCCCTCCTCTCTCCCTCCCCCTCCTCCCTCCCTCCCTCCCCCTCCTCTCTCTCTCTCTTCTCTCGTTCTCTCTCCTCTCCCCTCGCTATCCTCTCCTTTCTGTCTCCCCCTCTCTATCTCTTTCTATGCCCATTTATGCCAGTTTCTTTTCTTTTGATACTACACACACACACACACAACCCCACTATTTTCCAGCCTCTACAAACGGCATCAGTGTTTATCATCAGCAAAATCTGCCGACTCCACACAAGATGGCTGCTTTTCTCTGGGAGCTGATTGGCCGAGGGCCCAGCATTGAAACGAGTCATTAAAGAGCAGGAAGCAATCTCCTGTTCCATTACACCCTCCGCCTGTAGCCACCCAGCTGTGTGTGTGTGTGTGTGTGTGTGGTGTGTGTGTGTGTGTGTGTGTGTGTGTGTGTGTGTGTGTGTGTGTGTGTGGTGTGTGTGTGTTGTGTGTGTGTGTGTGTGTGTGTGTGTGTGTGTGGTGTGTGTGTGCGTGTGTTTGACAGACATGAAGGGGTTCGATCAAAGTGCCCACTCATCAGAAACACCTCGAGGATTTGGCCAAACGATTTCAATTACACATTCTGAACACGATCAACCTGCCTTGCACTGTCGCGCTCGCGCGTGTCTGTGTGTCTGTCCTCTATAACACAGGTATAGCCTTATGAGGGGCCATGTTAGCCATAATTCACCTCTCGCCTCTCATACACACCATTGAAGACCTTTTACAAACACTACTGAAATACACTCACATTCACTACTGAACACCTCTCACGTATACTAGTGAAAATGGAACCTCACACGATGACAACCGAAAACCTCTCATTCTCATGGGAGAGAACCTCTCTTATACCACAGTGAACACCTCTCACCACAACTGAAAATTGTACCTCTCACACACATAACTGAAAATTTAACCTGTATAGCCAGAGGTTCATGATATTGATTGACTCCAGCCGTTGATGTGATGTGTGTTCATCTTTAGCTTCATTACACCTCTCTCTCTCTCTCTCTCTCTCTCTCTCTCTCTCTCTCTCTCTCTCTCTCTCTCTCTCTCTCTCTCTCTCTCTCTCTCCTTCCATCTCTCTCTCTCTCTATGTCAAAAAAGGAAATATAGCTTTGTGTTGCTCTGACCGACAGGATTGGCCTCTCTCTCTCCCTCACTCTCATCTTTCTCTCCCCTTGTTTTTATATCTCTGTCACTGTCATCACCACACACCTTCCCCTCAACTGCTCAGCTTAACTCGAACACTCACACTCAGAAGGAGAGGGGAGAGGAGGAGAGGAGGAGAGGGGGAGAGGGGGGAGGAGGAGAGAGGAGGGGAGAGGAGGAGAGGGGAGAGGGGGGGAGGAGGAGAGGGGAGAGGAGAGGGGAGAGGAGGAGAGGGGAGAGGAGGAGAGGGGGAGGAGGAGAGAGGAGAGGAGAGGGGAGAGGAGGAGAGGGGAGAGGAGGAGAGGGGAGAGGAGGAGAGGGGGGGGGGGAGGAGGAGAGGGGAGAGGAGGAGAGGGAGAGGAGAGGAGAGGGGAGAGGAGGAGAGGGGGGAGGGGAGAGGAGGAGAGGGGGGGAGGAGAACAGAGAAGCCTAGAGCAGAATACTACAGAGTAAGGTAAAGTATGAAGAGTCATTTTTTTAAACCTTTCGAGCATTTTCACATACACACTGAAGGGAGAGGAGAGAGAAGGAGTGGGAGATGAGACCAGAGAAGCCTATACCAGAGTAAAGCAGAGTACAATAGAGTACAGTAGAGTATAACTAGAGTCCCCATCAAGTAACTCATCAATGATGCAAACGTTTATTTCAGAAACCTTTTTAGAAAATATTTTTTCAACCTCTCAAAACTTGTTTTGGGATTTTTGGTGACAGTGAGTGACAGGAGAGGAGAGAGGAGGAGAGGACACACACACACACACACAGCACCTAACTGCTCTCTGTGATGCGTGCGAACTGGAGAGATGACAGTGACATAAATTCTTCCATCATGTCTCTCTCTCTCTCTCGCTTTCTCTCTCTCTCTGTCTCTCTCTCTGTCTCCCTCTCTCTCTCTGTCTCGTCTGTCTGTCTCTGTCTGTCTCTCTCTCTCTCCTCTCTCCCCCTTTCCTCTCCCTCTCCTTCTCTGTGTGGTAGACAGAATAAGGAAACTGAACATTGAGGGGGCTCAGATTAGTTCAACTTACCTCACGTAACTTTAGTTTATTTTAGTTTA
>NC_090071.1:2431288-2567569 GCF_038355195.1 Osmerus mordax | reverse complement strand
ACACCTGGTCTCAACACACTTGGTCTCAACACACCTGGTCTTAACTATAACAGTCTTCTAGACCACAGCCATTTCCCGGCACAGTTAGAACACTTAGGGTGTACATGATTTGTGTCACCCAGATACTTAGATCATATGGATCAATCCCAAAAGGGCTCAAACGCACCTCATTCAGTCAGCCTGAGGGTCGAGGGGAATGGATTTACAGGAGGAACAGAGCGACGAGTGAATTTCACCCCCGGACGCCCCCCCCCCCCCCACACACACACACAGTCTGGGAGAGGGAGACTAGCTCAGCCCTGTCAGGGGGGGCGATACAGCTCTTAAAATACCTCTGTGTGAGTTATGAGTATAAATATTTATAGAAAACCCCCGGAAAGCCATCTATCTGCCTGGAGGGAGGGAGGAACACACACACACCCCACACACACACACACACACACATATTCAACGTACACACACACACCTATACACACACCTATACACATTAAAAAAATATAGAAAGGCACACACATTCACACATTGACAGGCAGGCACAAAGTCAGACACACTCCCATGTTTACCCACAGACACAGTCACACACACACACACACACACACACACACACACACACACACACACACCCTGAGGGAGTCCAGTGGGGTGGACAGCAGGAGAGCAGGGTATACAGATACCACAGTGACAAATTGACCCCCAGTCTACCTCCCCTCACTGTCACACACACACCACACACATACCTCAGACACACACACCACACATACCTCTCACACACACACACACACACACACACACACACACACCACACACTCCATCTCTTCCTATCACTCTCCCCCAGACAGAGACAGCTGTAAAGGATTGTGACACAAACACTTCATAATCTGCAGGTTTGTTGCCATGGACACACGCATGGCAGTTTGAAATGTGCAGAGGGCATGCTCTCTCTCCCCTCCCTCTCTCTTTCCCTCTGTCTCTCCCTCTCTCTCTATCTCTGTATCCAGGACATGGCAGAGTAAGGGGAGCCAATATGTCTTTGACATGGAACCAAATACATCCTTTCCCCTCAATCTCTCTCTTCTCTCCCCCCTCTCTCTCTCTCTCTCTCTCCCCTCAATCTCTCTCTCTCCCCCCCCTCCTCTCTCTCTTTCTCACCCCACCCCTCGTCTCTCTCTCTATTTTTCTCTCTCTTTCTTATTCTCCTTTGCTTGCCATTTCAGTCCACTCGGGTTTAGTCCTGTGTGTGTGTCGTGACAGCCCTAACACGGTTAGCTCCAAACACGGGTGAATCTAATCAGAGGTGTGTGTGTCGTGTCTGTGTCTGTGTGTGTGTGAGCCGGGACTCCAGTGACCCCTGACTCTGGTAAACTGTCCATAAGCAACCTCTATTTGCTTTTATTTATTATTTTTGTGATCAACGTTTATTTATTCTATTAGGTAGGAACAGGAATAATAACTGTAAACCAGGAAGCTATAAAATTAACCACTATAATACAAACGTAAAAAATAATAATAAAAAAAAAAAAGACATGTTTGTGTTTCTGGTTCTCCCGGGCCATCCAGCTGTGAGCTCATATTTACGGACGTTTGTCTCCTTGAACGTTGTGAACGATAAAAATAGACATTGGTTCAATAAAGCTTGATTTGATTTGAAAGCTCAGATCTGGCAGGAACGCACTATATGCCCACAAGCCTTGAGTGTGTGTGTGTGTGTGTGTATGTATGTGTGTAACAGATATGAAGTGTTTGATAGAGACATGTGTTTGTTGAAGCCTATCAATACATGAGTAATACAGACATGGTGGTTCAGAGTTTCAATGAGAGTAACAATCAATACAGAAGTAATGGACACACACACACACACACACGCACACACACAAACACACACACACACACACACACAAACATCATTATCATTAGAATTGGGTATTACAGTAAATTGCATTAAGAAATACTGAAAAGTATAAACCATATATATAATCCACTTAAAGTAATCCACAACTAGTACTCCTTGTATTCATGTGTATCCATGTAATCTGTACAGTATAGAACAGTTTCATGTGGACTGGTTCAGTATAGAGCAGTTTCATGACCGGTTCAGAACATCGTGGTCCAGATGGTATCAGTCCTGTTCTCTGGAACATAAACAAACTACAGGGGAGGCCAAACCTGCATCAATTACTGGTTTGTTAGGAGTTCTGTGTGTGTGTGTGAGTGTATGCCTGTGGGGGATGATTTGTGTGTGAGTGTTGGGATTTGTGTGTGTGTGTGTGTCTGCGTGTGGGGAGAGGTTGGTGGTATAAAGACTACCTTGTTGCTTCAACGAATTCAAAAAGATGGAATGAGACTAAATACACACACACACTCGTACACTTGTGCACACACACACACACACCAACAACATTTATCCTGACGGACATGACTGGCTGTGCTAATGCCCCAAGCAACATCCATTACTCCTTCCTTGAGGGATGAAAGGATGAAGGGAGGGGAGGAAGGGAGGAGGGAGGAAAAGACAGATTGAGAGAGAGGGGGCTGGCAGGGATGGATGGAGGTACGGGTTGCTAGGGAGGTAGAGAGGTAAGGAGGAAGGGAGGGAAAGAAGGAGAGAGGGTGTCGTGAGGAGAGCTGGAAGGAGCAAGATGGGTCAAACAGGGAGGGAGGGAGGGAGGGAGGGAGGGAGGGAGGGAGGGAGGGAGGGAGGGAGGGAGGGAGGGAGGGAGGGGGAGGGAGGGAGGGAGGGAAGGAGGGAGGGAGGGAGGGATGGAGGGAGGGGATGGAGGAGCCTCTTGATAAACGTACAGAGTCATTACAGATGCATGACATTCTGCCAACAGGTAATAAAGGCCATCTGTGTAGCTAGAGATCCAGTTACACACACACACACTCACACATATAACAACCACAAACAACCACACACACACCACACACACACAACCACACACACCACACACAAGCACACATTTGTACAAACACAAGCAGCCAGGAGAGCTATAAAGCCAACATGGTGCCCAGTGCTTGAGATGAGGACCCCGTTGTTCCAGATTAGCTGAGGTTGGTGCGGCTGCCAAAACGCCTGAACAAAAAAACTCAGAAAGAACAGCAGTGTTCTCAGATCTCAATCTGAATGATGAGCATGTTTGTGTGGTGTGGTATGTGTGTGTGGTGTGGTATTGTGTGTGTTGTGGTATAGTGTGTGACTGTGTGACTAATATACCACTATATAACACTAAACTACAACTAAACCAACACACTCAGACTACTCAACTTGTAATAGGCCTACAGGATATAGCAGCATTTATCTGCCTGCCTGTCTGCCTGCCTGCCTGCCTGCCTGCCTGCCTGCCTGCCTGTCTGTCTGCCTGTCTGTCTGTCTGTCTGTCTGTCTGTCTGCCTGTCTGCCTGTCTGCCTGTCTGTTTCTGTGGCTGCCTTGTTTTGCTAATAATGATCAAGGAAGAGGATGGACAGAGGACAAAGAAAGGAGGGAATGTGGAAGGTAGGGATGAATTGATGGATGGAGAGTAAAATGAAGGAATGGAGAAGAAAGCATAGAGGGAGGGATGTACGGATGGAGAGAAGGTGATATGGAGGGATAGAGGAAGAGAAGTAGGGGAATGTAGGGCTGGAGGGCTTAAAGGGTGGAGGAAGGCAGAGAGGGATGGAGGAAGAGGGATGGAGGGATGGAGGAAGGCAGAGAGGGAGATGGAGGGATGGAGGAAGAGGATGGAGGGATGGAGGAAGGCAGAGAGGGATGGAGGGATGGAGGAAGGCAGAGAGGATGGAGGGATGGAGGAAGGTAGAGAGGGATGGAGGGATGGAGGAAGGCAGAGAGGGATGGAGGGATGGATGAAGGCAGAGAGGGATGGAGGGATGGAGGAAGGTAGAAGGGATGGAGGGATGGAGGAAGGCAGAGAGGGATGGAGGGATGGAGGAAGGTAGAGAGGGATGGAGGGATGGAGGAAGGTAGAGAGGGATGGAGGGATGGAGGAAGGTAGAGAGGGATGGAGGGATGGAGGAAGGTAGAGAGGGATGGAGGGATGGAGGAAGGTAGAGAGGGATGGAGGGATGGAGGAAGGCAGAAACCCATGACCACAGGAGTGATGACCTCAGAGTGTATCAGTTTGCTAACAACCACTTTGAGAGTCCTGATTTCAGAGGAAGCTAGGCTGTACGTGTGTGTGTGTGTGTGGTGTGTCGGTGTGTGTGTGTGTGCTGACCTCAATGGAGAATTAAGTAAACCATTATCCTGATACATCTTTTGACTGTACTCAGCTCAACTCTACCCTCACATGAACACAATGTTAGAGACACAGTGGACATGGACGAACAGTGTGTGTGTGTGTGTGTGTGTGTGTGTGTGTGTGTGTGTGTGTGTGTGTGTGTGTGTGTCTGTGTGTGTCTGTGTGTGTGTCTGTGTGTGTGATTCATACGCTGCTAGGAGGCAGTAGACAGAAGGATGCTATTACTACTGTGATCTGAAGGGACCAGACAGGCTTGCACTGTGTGTGTGTGTGTGTGTGTGTGGTGTGTGTGTGTTTGTCTGAGCATGTGTCTGTGTGCATGTGTGTGCATCAGGTAAAGAGAAGAGTGCTATCTTATGGGATTTAAATAAAGTCAAGTCAAGTTTATTTGTATAGAACATTTCAACACAAGGCAATTCAAGTGCTTTACATAAAACCAGTAACCCTTGTGCTGACCTGAAGGGTCACAATGACCCGAAGATAACACAAGGGTTAAAGCATCAAACATAATGCAAAAGAAAACAAGATTTAAAAAGGTCCTTACTTAGCGAACTGCTCCCTATGTCTACCAGAAATCATGCATAAAACGGGGCTCCACCCCTCCCTCCCTCTCTCCCTTCCTGCCCCCTCTCAAGAGGGAGAGGAGGAGAGGGGGCAGGAAGGAGGGATGGTGGGGGGTGATAACATGGAGTGGAAAGGTTTGGGGGGTTGCACAGGAAATGGAGCTAGTCTTACCCACAATGCCGAGGGGGTGAGAGTTTATCGGCATGTAATAAGTTCCAGACCGCTACCCACAGAAGGTAATACCAACCACCTCTCTCCCTCTCTCTCTCCTCTCTCTCTCTCTCTCTCTCTCTCTCTCTCTCTCTCTCTCTCTCGCTTGCTCGCTCCCTCTCCCACACAATTACAATTTAGTCCAATTTTGCTTTATTGTCAGTACACATAAATACAAACACACACATACAAACACACCACACATACACCCACACATAGTAGAAAGGTCAGATCGTGTTGTGGTGTTGTCTATGCTATGTTAGACAACATGAAGGAGAATCAGCCACACACACACACACACACACACACACACACACAGGTGTGTCCTCAGCAGGTCTGGGATTAGTGAAGCAGTGTGAAAGCAAAGCATCCGGTCACTAGCAGCTGCTCTTAGTGTATACACACACACACACATACACACACACACACACACATATACAAACACATACCCACAAGATATGTCTGTCTGTATGTGTGACATGAGTGGAAAAGACACATTCTAGCACACAAATGGCTTCCCAGTAGGGGTTAAGGTGGGCTGAGCGGTGAGGGAATCGGACTAGTAATCCGAAGGTTGCCAGTTCGATTCCCGGTCATGCAAACTGACGTTGTGTCCTTGGGCAAGGCCACTTCACCCTACTTGCCTCGGGGGAATGTCCCTGTAATTACTGTAAGTCGCTCTGGATAGAGCGTCTGCTAAATGACTAAAAATGACTAAATTTTAAGGGGGGTATAGAGTGGGATAAGAGAGGGGGAGAGAGGGGGGGGATGAAAAAGAGAGGGGGAGAGAAAGAGGGGGAGGAAGAGGAAAGGGGTGACATTGGAGACTGATAAGGGGGAGGGGAATAGAAAAATAATGGAGCAGATCGTGCGTGTGCAGCTAGCACTCTCACTCAGTGCGTCTCATGAAGGAGAACCACAGTGGTATTGCAGTGTGTGTGTGTGTGTGTGTGTGTGTGTGTGTGTTCGTGGTGTATGAGTGCTGGTGTGGTGTATGTGGTTCATTTCTGCGCCCGCATGGAGTGTGTATGTGCTTGCATAGTTTGCGTGTGTGAAGATGGAGTTGTGTGGGCGGAAGGTCAATAACACCGTAGCAATAAATGACATCAGAAACATTCCATCATTATTTAATACACTGGTGGCACAGACACACACATACACAGGTCACCTACAGTTCCTTCAACCAGACCACCTTTCTGAGTCACACTCACACTCACTCACACACACACACACACACACACACACACACACACACACACTAGGAGTGTCTCAACTCATTGGGAGCCTGTAAACCAGTCCTATCTGTGTTTCAGGACTAACAACATACCTTACTTACTTAAAAAAAAAATACCTAAGATACGTACACTTCCACTTTCCCAGAAACCCTTTCTTTCACTGAGACGGACGCAGCGCCCAGATTGCTATGGTAATTAATGTCCAAGTTTCTATGGTAACGTACTCCTAATGTTTTTTTTCTTTGTTATTAATCTACTGTCAACATAATCAGGGAATACACCGTATAAGTGTGTGTGTGTGTGTGTGTGTGTGTGTGTACTGTGTGTATGCAGGTCTGCCAGTGTTTACTGCAGACAGTTTGTGTGGTGTGTGTTTTTTACAGTGTATGTGTGTTTGTACATTATATAGTGTATATTATGTGTATATTTGTAAACCTGTGTGTTTGCACAGTGTGTGTGTGTGTCTCTGTACCGTGTATATGCTACTAAAGCGGGTCAGAAGACTGAGCGGTTAGGGAATTGGGCTATTAATCAGAAGGCTGCCGGTTCGTTTCCTGGCCGTGCGGGAACTACAGGGAACTACTGTAAGTCGCTCTGGATAAGAGCGTCTGCTTAATGTAAATGTAAAGCCAAGGCTTTTGTTCTTCAGGCTAGTGCAGTTTGTGTATGTTGAGGGCCCTAGTGTAAACAAACTCTACTGGCCCCAAACACACACATACACACACACACACACACTGATCTCCTCAGCTTCTGTGAAAGTTGTTGTCAGATATGTTTTGTCTCAAAATAGCTGTTTTCTGGGAGAGAGACTTTGTATTTGGGGGCATGGGAGAATCACACAAACACACATTCACACTCAGACACACACAGACCTACAGGTTTTTTTGTATTCATTCAGCTATGAAAGTCAATCAAATGTTGCACATTGGGGCACAGACAGAGGCCACAGACAGATCAGACACACTATAACGACACAAACACACACACTCTTCAAACCTACACACACTACACACACACTATATACGCAAACATGAAAAACAGAAAGTGGCCTATAATGTCATGCATCAAATACAAACCAAACATACATGGGATCAATCATCAACCTCTCTCTTTCTCTCTCTCTTTTCTCTCTCTCTCTCTCTTTTTCTCTTTCTCTCTCTCTCTCTCTCTCTCTCTCTCTCTCTCTCTCTTCTCTCTCTCTCTCTCTCTTCTCTATGTAAATCTATCTATATATCTATGTCACTCTCTCTATATATATATATATATATATATATCTGTCTCACTCTATATATATCTCTCTCTCTCTTTTTCCTCTCATCGTCTTCCTCCCGCTTCTCAGCTTTTCTCTCGTTCTTTAAAAGTCTTAACCATTTCTCCCTCTTCCTCTACTTCTTCCTGTTTCTCTCTCCATCTCTCCATCTCTCCATTTCTCTCAATCTCTACATCTCTCCATCTGTCTCAATCTCTCCATCTCTCTCCTTCTCTCTGTATATCTCTCCATCTCTCTGTATCTCTCCATCTCTCTGTTTCTCTCTCACAACCCCCAGTATTGCACCTCCTCTCATTATAGCATATATGTAACTCTCAAGGGGGCTGTTCAACTGTCTGTAAGACTTGTAAGTGTGTGTGTGTGTGTGTGTGTGTGTGCGTGTGCGGAGTGATAGTGTGTGTTTGGTGTGACGCTAGATTCTCATTAATATCTGCTTCAGCAGCTGTGTAGTCAGAGCCCGTGTGCTAGCAGTAAGATAGCTGCCTGTTTCTGTGCCTGTGTGAAAATGCCAAGGCCCCATTAGGAGCACTGTCTCATTACCAAAAGGCTTACAAAGCCAAGTCTATCGCAGGACAGCCTGCACGGCAATGTAACAACACACACACGCACGCGCACAACACACACACACACACACACTCACACAGAAACACACACTATGTCATCACAGATGTTTAAGATTTCTCCCCCTCCTGTTTTTGCATTCTTTCTTACTACCCACATATATTCCCTCCATCTTTTCTTCTCACACACTTGCTTACTTTGCTTGTTCCTGTCTTTCGCTCTCTCTCTCTCCTTTCCCGCTCGGTCTCTCTCCCTCTCTTTCTACCTCCCACTCTCTCTCCTCCCTCTCCACTCCACTACCTCCCACTCTCTCTCTCTCTCTCTCTCTCTCTCTCTCTGTCTCTCTCTCTCTCTCTCTGACAGTGATAAATTGCCTCCAACTCCGCAGGTGATCCATCTTGCTAGACCCCAGGCCCAAACACGGGGTCTGCAACACCTTCTCTCCTGCCCTCTCTTCTTTCCGTCAGCTTCCCTCCATCCCTCCATCCCTCCATCCCTCCATCCCTCCATCCCTCCCTCCATCCCTCCATCCCTCCCTCCATCCCTCCATCCCTCCTCCATCCCTCCATCCCTCCATCCCTCCATCCCTCCCTCCATCCCTCCATCCCTCCCTCCATCCCTCCATCCCTCCATCCCTCCCTCCATCCCTCCATCCCTCCCTCCATCCCTCCATCCCTCCATCCCTCCCTCCATCCCTCCATCCCTCCCTCCATCCCTCCATCCCTCCCTCCCTCCATCCCTCCACCCCTCCATCCCTCCCTCCATCCCTCCATCCCTCCCTCCAAGGTCAGTGAAGCGTCATAAGGATGATCATAACCATAAGGTACATCAAACCCTACACACACACACACACACACACACACACACACACACAACACACACACACACACACCACCACACCATTGCAATGCCTGTAGTAGCATCAGCAAATGATCGTCCCTCTCTAACAAGCTGCTTGAAAGTGTTCAGGTGAGTACTAATAGTGTTAGCAGCTGCCTACCTGCCTGTCTCTCTCTCTCTCTCTCTCTCTCTCTCTCTCTCTGTCTCTCTCTCTCTCTCTCTCTCTCCCTCTCTCCCCTCTCTCCCTCTCTGTCTCTCTCTCTCCCTCTCTCCCTCTCTCTCTCTCTCTCCTCTCTGTCTCTCTCTCTCCCTCTCTGTCTCTCTCTCTCTCTCTCTCTCTCTCTCTCTCTCTCTCTCTGTCTCTCAGTCTGTCTGTCTGTCTGTCAGTCAGTCAAACAAAGAAAGAAAATGAAAGAAAGAAACCCTGCTTATCCAACCAATTGTACCTCTCGGCACCTGTCTGAGACCAGGTCACACGATCGATAGCCAAGCTTTGCAGACGAGAGCAGTTTCAGACCCTCTCAAACGAGCCCCACTCTCTCTCTCAATCTTTTCCAAGGTAATTGGAGAAGTTTAATAGGGGCCAGTTTCCTATTAGAGTGAGGTCTGGAGGTTGAGAAAACACAGGGGCAATCACCCTCTCTCTCTCATCCCTCCCTCTCTTCCTCCATCCCTCCCTCTCTTCCTCCATCCCTCCCTCTCTTTCTCTATCCCTCCCTCTCCTCCACCATCTATTCCTTCATCTTCCTCCCTCTGCCTCCTACCATTCCTTCCACATCTCCCTATATCTCCTACGCTACCTTCTTGTCTCCGTCTTTCTCTCCCTCCCTCCATCTCTCTCCCTCCATCTCTCTCCCTCCATCTCTCTCCCCTCCATCTCTCTCCCTCCCTCTCTCCAGCTGGTCACACTCGTTTATTGATAAAACAGGCAGAATGGAGGGGGCAGCAGAAACGTATGCGAGCGAGCGAGGGAGGGATGAGTTGAGGGAGGAGGAGAACGGAGAGATGGCAGATGATGTTTACGTCTGTAGGAACGAGGAGAGAGGAGGAGAAAAGGATGAGACAGAGAGGAAACATTACATTTAGTCATTTAGCAGACGCTCTTATCCAGAGCGACTTACAGTAAGTACAGGGACATTCCCCCCGAGGCAAGTAGGGTGAAGTGCCTTGCCCAAGGACACAACGTCATTTTGCACGGCCGGGAATCAAACCAACAACCTTCTGTTTACTAGCCCGACTCCCTAACCGCTCAGCCATCTGACCCCTTGAGAAACAGATAATGGTCTGTTATGAAACAGCAACACCTGCATGCCTGCACACAGACATGCACTCACACACTCAAAGCAGTAAGTGTGGCCAGTATAAAGGCTAGAGTGGCCAGATTTCTTGTTTTAGTCTCCAATTCCCTTGTCTCTCTTTGTCTTTCTCATCCTGTCTCTCCACCCCCCCCCCTCTCTCTTTCTTTCACTCTACCTCAGAATGTCAAACGCTTCTGTCAAAAGCTTCTAAATGCCACCTCACACAGACACTCCCTCACACCCACACCATCCCCCCCCTCCCCTCTATCCCTCACCCTTTGTTCTGTCCTCCCACCTGTTGGCCCTTACACTGACCCAACATGTCGGTTATTACCCCTCCTCTAACCACACACACATACACACACCAAAAACACACACACACACACAGTCCCTTTCCTGCATTGCCCAGGCTGTAGTCATCCTTGTAACACTGATAGTTAAACACAGGAATGCACTTACACCATAGACCACAAAACACACACATACACACACGTACACACACACACAGACACAGGCCATTCCATCTCTCTCCTCTCTCAGGAATGCTCTTACTGTGCTCGTAAAAACACATGCCTTGTTTTAGGCTGAGATTGCATCTACAGAACCTTAAAAGGTACACCCCCCCCTTCCATCTGCTCTCATCTTATTAAGTTACATCCTACAGTCGGCCCTCTGACACGGGAGGGGGGGGGCGGGAGGGGGCCGGGGGTGCGGGGATGGGGGGGGAGGGGGCAGGGGGGAGGGGAAGGGGGGGGGGGTCACGTCCCTTTTCATTCAATCAGTTCAGGAAGTGTAATTAAATCAAATCAACACATTCTGTTTTTGTTAGGGTCGTTTGCTTGCTCTGTGCTCGAGAAGCCCAGCAAGGGGAACATTCTAAATCTCCTCTAGCTTGTTGCAGAACACTCCGCAATGGAACATTCTAGATCTCCTCCAGCTTGGTGCAGAACACTTCAAAGCTCTGCGATGGAACATTCTAGAACCATGAATGATGGATGCTGTTCCGGAATCCTTTAGCAGCCCAGGTGAGTCAACCTCAGATATGGATCTCTGTTGTAGGTGGGGCCCTCGGGGTAAACAGGAAGTTGGACAGGAGGGGTAAATATAGCTTCTTCCTTTCCCTGTGGCTGCCCTGTGTGAGCTACGTAGAGGCTCTGTTACAGCTCTGCATCAACACTGTCTTTCATTCTTCATCTGCTATCTGGAAGAACACCCACACACACTCTGTTGTTCTGTGTGTGTGTGCGTGTAAGTATAAGTACGTGTCGGTGTGTGTGTCTGTGTCTTTGTGGGTGTATACGTACATGTGTATGTGCCTGTGTGTATGCATATGTGTGTATGTCCATGTGTGTGTGTGTGTATGTGTGTGCTGCACTCCATGTGTAAGGGTGTTTATTAGTCCCCAGGTGTAAAGTACATATGAGCTCATACAATCTGTAAATAGACTAACACTGAGCTCATTACACAAGCCAGAGGGATGTGTTTGTGTGTGTGTGTGTGTGTGTGTGTGTGTGTGTGTGTGTGTGTGTGTGTGTGTAAATGGGCCAGCTATACAACCCTGTACCATTACCCTTAAACAGTCCTGAAGCTAACTATTGACTCCAGTCTCCAGGGAGAAAAGCCTATCAGGTTCCTGATCCTGTCGCCTCGGCCCTCCTCACACCTCCTCAATATGACCCACTGGCTTTGGAGGAAAGGACACACCCTACATCTTCACCTGTGTTTTCCCTTTCTCCACCCCTCTCATTTTCTCTGTCCAACTCTTTATGGGACACACACACACACACCTCCTCCCCATTCCTTCACATCTCTTCGACAGCAAGGCAGTGTGTGCGTGCGTGCGTGTGCTTGTGTTGCTAATATTAGCACTGCAGATAGCAGTGGTTCACATAACCCTCTAGTCTTCCAAGACTTCCTCCCCTGCTGTCAGGCAGGGCTGGTTTTATGGACCAGACAGTCCGGTACACACTCTTGTACCTGTGATAGTCCTGTCTCAGTGTCAGTCTACTGTACTGAAGGATAGATGCTACTCTAATGTGATAGTTCTGTCCCAGTGTCAGTCTACTGTACTGAAGGATAGATGCTACTCTAATGTGATAGTTCTGTCCCAGTGTCAGTCTACTGTACTGAAGGATAGATGCTACTCTAATGTGATAGTCCTGTCTCAGTGTCAGTCTACTGTACTGAAGGATAGATGCTACTCTAATGTGATAGTTCTGTCTCAGTGTCAGTCTACTGTACTGAAGGATAGATGCTACTCTAATGTGATAGTTCTGTCTCAGTGTCAGTCTACTGTACTGAAGGATAGATGCTACTCTAATGTGATAGTTCTGTCCCAGTGTCAGTCTACTGTACTGAAGGATAGATGCTACTCTAATGTGATAGTCCTGTCTCAGTGTCAGTCTACTGTACTGAAGGATAGATGCTACTCTAATGTGATAGTTCTGTCTCAGTGTCAGTCTACTGTACTGAAGGATAGATGCTACTCTAATGTGATAGTTCTGTCTCAGTGTCAGTCTACTGTACTGAAGGATAGATGCTACTCTAATGTGATAGTTCTGTCTCAGTGTCAGTCTACTGTACTGAAGGATAGATGCTACTCTAATGTGATAGTTCTGTCCCAGTGTCAGTCTACTGTACTGAAGGATAGATGCTACTCTAATGTGATAGTTCTGTCTCAGTGTCAGTCTACTGTACTGAAGGATAGATGCTACTCTAATGTGATAGTTCTGTCCCAGTGTCAGTCTACTGTACTGAAGGATAGATGCTACTCTAATGTGATAGTCCTGTCTCAGTGTCAGTCTACTGTACTGAAGGATAGATGCTACTCTAATGTGATAGTTCTGTCTCAGTGTCAGTCTACTGTACTGAAGGATAGATGCTACTCTAATGTGATAGTTCTGTCTCAGTGTCAGTCTACTGTACTGAAGGATAGATGCTACTCTAATGTGATAGTTCTGTCTCAGTGTCAGTCTACTGTACTGAAGGATAGATGCTACTCTAATGTGATAGTTCTGTCCCAGTGTCAGTCTACTGTACTGAAGGATAGATGCTACTCTAATGTGATAGTTCTGTCTCAGTGTCAGTCTACTGTACTGAAGGATAGATGCTACTCTAATGTGATAGTTCTGTCTCAGTGTCAGTCTACTGTACTGAAGGATAGATGCTACTCTAATGTGATAGTTCTGTCTCAGTGTCAGTCTACTGTACTGAAGGATAGATGCTACTCTAATCAGCACAGCCTACATCACTAAACACCTTGTTTGGGCATCTGTAGAGTTAGGGTTGAGGTTGTCATATGAATTTTCTTTCTTTTAAAGCTTTTCACAAACTATTAGAGGTTATTTTGTATGTGAGAGAGAGAGTCCCTGTTCAGCATCATTCTGGCTGGGCAGCGTGTGATGACATCATATCAGATGAACTTTCACAGCTCTGTGACCTTTCTACTGATATGAATTGATTAGGGGTGTATGTGTGTCTGCGTGTGTGTGTGTGCGCGTGTGCATGGGTGTGTGTGCGTGTCAGCTGAAAGCACAGGAGTGATTGTGTAACGCAACGAGTTGTGGTATACAAGCTTTTATATTATCAATTTTGAAGCCTAACATGTAATCATAGAGCCTATTTATCCACTTAGGAACCAGACCATATTACTAGACCTTTACTGACACTGACAACTGTCTGGTCTCCCTAGAAACAGTCGGGGGCAACGAATACACACACAGCTACATAAATGAACCAGACAAACAGACACACACAATCACACACACACAGATAGAACCCTGAGATCCATTAATGTGTGTGTTGCCATTCCTGCTGTCCTAAATACCCAAACAAGCTTCCTGTTGAACACACACACTCACACAGTCACACACATGCAGCTTACAATCAAGTGTGAGATGTGTGAAAATCTGTGAGACAAACACACACAGCCATGCATGAGAGAGGAGAGAGAACCATCTATTTCCATCGCTGATCTTGTTATTGATTTGTCTATTTCAAATGTGTTTATTGTGCTTGCATCCACTGTGTTTGTGCTTGAGCCAAAACTAGTTCTGCCCTTCTCAGCGTTGCCATGGTACCCACCAACTGCCGCTCCAGATGACATGGCAGGTGCCCCTGGCACAATCTGGACACCATCCATGGTCCTGTGTGTGCGTTTGAGTGTGTTTCCACAGGCAGAAGGGATGATTAAGGATAGCCAGTCCCATAACCTTCCTTTCCCCTCATTCAGCGCTGAGAAGAGGAGTCCTGACAACCCTGTATTACAGTCTCCAAGCCCTGCCATACCATAATAAAACCGTGATCTACGTGCTCTGTAATCTTAGCAGAACCCCCGAGTGTGTCTCTGTGTGTTTCACACAGATGATGACACAACTATCCTTACCTGAACCAAGATCATGTGTGTGTGAGTGTGTTTGTGTGTCTGTGTGTGCGCCCCATACCAACCGGGAGATTCCGGAAGCTCAGCTCCCTAATTAAAACATCCGCAATACCTCAATCTGTACCACACACACACACACACACAGCCCCAATCCCCAGTGTAAATTCATGTCATGAAACATTAACAGAATTAGTAGTGTGAATTACCCCAGAAAAGTAGGTCAAAAAGTTAGCGAACCAAACTAAGATTATCTAGATCCAATACTCCTTTTTAAAAGAAGACAGGAAGAGAAAGAAAGAGAGAGAGAGGAAGAGAGAGAGAGAGAGAGAGAGAGAGAGAAAGAAAGAAAGAAGAAAGCAAGAAAGAGAGGGACACCAAAAGAAAAGAAAGGATGCTGATGGAGGTAGTAGAAAGAAAAGACACACATGGATGGATGGATGGATGGATAGATAAACACATGATGGTCTCCACATGTGATCTTAACCACTGGAAGCTGAGGCATGCTTTAACAAGCCACTAGGCTCCCTGCTGAGTGATGTCACAACTCTCCTCACACACACTCTAATGGGCAACACACACTCTACTGTGCAACACACACTCTACTGTGCAACACACACTCTACCGTCCAACACACACTCTACTGTGCAACACACACTCTCCTCTCTCTCTTTACTTAAAACACCCACGATTACGCTTTTAGATTACTGATGTGAAAATGACGTATTCACATGCACGCACACGCGCGCACACGCGCACACACACACACACATTCTCTCTTTCTTTCTATATTTTTTGTCTCTCTCACTGCACGTAAGAGTGTTCAATTACATTACATTTACATTTAGCAGATGCTCTTATCCAGAGTGACTTACAGTAAGTACAGGGACATTCCCCCCGGAGCAAGTAGGGTGAAGTGCCTTGCCCAAGGACACAACATCATTTGACATGGCCAGGAATCGAACCAGCGACCTTCTGATTACTAGCCCGATTCCCTAACCGCTCAGCCACCTGACTCCCTAATTGAAGGGGTGTGTCGACAGAGGCAGTGTGTGTGTAATTATAGCAGGAGAGGAAGTCACTAGCTATGACACGACCCCTTTGATGACACAATTAGGGAGAAAAGAAAAGGATTTCTCATTTCTGCAGTAAATGACAAACACGCGCGTACACACACATGCACACACAGGAACGCTCTTCATTAATGGCCTCATTTGGTAGACACACACTCCTAACCCTCTCTCCGTGTCCTCTGCAACAAGCTAATAGGCCACCATGTCTAGCAAACCAAGAGCTCAGAGAGGAGCTCTGTGTGTGTGTGTGTGTGTGTGTGTGTGTGTGTGTGTGTGTGTGTGTGTGTGTGTGTGTGTGTGTGTGTGTGTGTGTGTGTGTGTGTGTGAGTGTGTGTGTGTGTGTGTGTGTGTGTGTGTGTGTGTGTGTGTGTGTGTGTGTGTGTGTGTGTGTGTGTGTGTGTGTGTGTGTGTGTGTGTGTGTGTGTGTGTGTGTGTGTGTGTGTGTGTGTGTGTGTGTGTGTGTGTGTGTGTGTGTGTGTGTGTGTGTGTGTGTGTGTGTGTGTGTGTGTGTGTGTGTGTGTGTGTGTGTGTGTGTGTGTGTGTGTGTGTGTGTGTGTGTGTGTGTGTGTGTGTGTGTGTGTGTGTGTGTGTGTGTGTGTGTGTGTGTGTGTGTGTGTGTGTGTGTGTGTGTGTGTGTGTGTGTGTGTGTGTGTGTGTGTGTGTGTGTGTGTGTGTGTGTGTGTGTGTGTGTGTGTGTGTGTGTGTGGCATCTATAGGTGTTCTCCCCTTGCTTATTGTGGACTGTGGAGATAACAGGCCACTCTACTACAGTGACACCATCTCCCACAGACAGAGGGGGGGGGGGAGGGAGGGAGGGAGAATAAGAAGGGTTTGGTAGGAAAAGGCCAGGGACGTGAATGAGAAGCTCTTCAATTCAGCCGACATCAGCACCCCTTCCATCTCTCCCTCCCTCCCTCTCCCCTCTCTTTCTCACCCATCCATCCCTTCTCACCGTATTGACGAAGCGACCTCTTTATATGGTAATGCCTTCCTCACCTGAGAAGCATGAAGAGCACATTAACACACACACACACATTCACACACAGACCCTGACATGAGAGGCACATTAGTGCTGACTGAGATATGTATGCTGCTCACATCTGTCACACCTTGCTGCCGTAGCAACAGAGCTGGCGCCGTGGTTACGGTCGTCTAGCTGTAAGAGGGCCCATATCCACATCTGGACTGGAGAATCTACACATGATTCTGACACCAGGATGGCCTCCTCAAATGTGCACCATAACTGCCTATTATTAGGCATGAATAATTCATTATTATTATTCATTGCTCATTATTTATTCATATCCACAGAGCAAATGAGGCTGTATTGGAGCCGCAGCAGAGCACGAGGGCAGTGTGTATGTGAGTCTTTTCTACCTAAGGTGTAGGTCACCCACACTGACGTCAAACACCCTTCAAATTGAGCCAAGGACTTTCCCAGCAGTTTCCCTTATAGCTACCACACGCACACACACAACACACACACACACTGGCCCACTTTACAGAACCGAACCCGACTAACCGAGACCAGACCGCTCACCATTTCTGAAAGGGGCGGGGGGTCGAGGCCAACACACACAAGTGGCACCAAGCCCATAAGTGGCTTCATCTGGGGGAGCAGATGTGCTTTTAAGCCTCCAGCTACAAGTGTGTCTCTATAAAACTTAAAACACACATCGCTCTCCCTGATCCCCCCATAGGCCTTACACACACACACACACACACACACATTACCACCGCTCTCCTCCTAGACACCTCTCTCCTGTGTCTCTCTATCCTTCTTCGTTTTTCTTCTTTCCTGAAACAGGCACTCTCCAATTCGTCCGTCCTTCCCTCCTCTCTCTCCTTCTCTTTCCACTCCTCTCTTCTCTCCTCTCTCTCCTTCTCTTTCCACTCCTCTCTTCTCTCCTCTCCCTCTCCTCCCCCTTCCCTCCTCTCTCTCCTTCTCTTTCCACTCCTCTCTTCTCTCCTCTCCTTTTCCTCTCCTCCCCCTTCTCTGCTTTCTTGTTCTCTAACCTAACCCTTTCTGAGTAAGTCTTCATTCTCTTCTCCCATACCTTCTTCTCTCACTCTCCCTGAGATCTGAAATCGAATCAACATGTTTCCATAAGGAAGCCCATTGTTAAGTGTCTCTCTCCCTCTCTCTCTCGCTGTCTCTCTCCCCACCTCTCTCTCTCTCCCTCTCTCTGTCTCTCTCTCTCGCTGTCTCTCTCCCCACCTCTCTCCCTCCCTCTCTCTCTTTCCCTCTCTCTCTTTCCCTCTCTCTCTTTCCCTCTCTCTCTCTCTCTCTCTCTCTTTCTCCCTCTCTCGCTGTCTCTCCCCCCACCTCTTTCCCTCCCTCTCTCTCTTTCCCTCTCTCTCTTTCCCTCTCTCTCTCTCTCTCTCTCTCTCTCTCTCTCGCTGTCTCTCTCCCCACCTCTCTCTCTCTCTCCATCTGTTTCTCACGTCTCCACGCTGTATCCCAGAGTCCCGCTGACAGACACGGCGTTCACAGATCAAGAAGAGGGCCAGTGTTCCGACACGGCCACGGCGAGACAGCCTGGCAGCAGGTCACATCGTCGCGTAGCGTAGCGCCGCGCGTGTCGGTGTTTGGCTCCTCTCGTCACACATCCTGGGGCACGGCGGGGGGGCCCTGCGAGCACGCTCTGAAGGTCACGATTAGCATACCAGTTGTTTTCTGTCAACGAGGGTAGGAGTAGCTTCATGACCCCGTCCCCCTCAGGGAGAAGGTGGAGGGGTGGGGGGGTGGGAGGGTGGGTGGAGGGGTGGGGGGATGGGGGGGTGCGAGGGTGGGGGGGACATGGATACTGAATCTGGGATTAGTGTATGGAGACGCTCAATCGTTTTATCGTTGGAAGTGTTGAAGGATTCTATTTCAGATGGGGAAATATCCAATGTTCACTCCTTCTAAATATTCTGATTTATCTCTCTCTTTCTCTTTCTCTTTCTCTCTCTCTCTCTCTCTCTCTCTCTCTCTCTCTCTCTCTCTCTCTCTCTCTTTCTTTCTCTCTCTCTCTCTCTCTCTCTCTCTCTCTCACACACACACACACACACACACACACACACACACATACAACACACTCTCTTTCTCACCTGCTACAACTTAATAAGAGAGCTAAACAGGGTGAGAAAGAGGTAAACTTGTTATGAACCCAACTCCGTACACCCACACAGACACAAAATCTTCCTCACCACCATCAACTCACACACCTACCCAGCAAATTACCACTTCTCTGGCTATTAATGTTGATTGTGGATATCAATTGTATATGCAAGACTGACATTTGAGACGTTTGATATTTCCTATTTCTCAATCTAAACTGCTGGATGTTACCACCAGTTCAGGCCATTGTTTTGTCCTCCATCTAGACCAGTTACCCGCCTGTGTCTGCCGCTCTACAGCGCCCCCCTCGGCCTCTCTTGGGAACAGCTCAACACCTCCGTGGGCTCTCCGAAATACTTTTGATTGCAGGCAAACCCACAAAATCCAGTTCAGTCGCCAAAAACGATATATACCACTCTGCATTCTGGAAACGAAATTAATTACAAGACCGTCCAACAGAAAGACAGAACATGCCAATAAACACACAGATCTTAATTTTACGAAATTAGTTTCCTGAAATGCCTTCGGTCTCCTAATGACAGGGAGATAAGGGAAGGGTTAGATCGAGTGGAGATGAGAGTAGAACCCCAGATGTTCCAGATTGTCATGCCTCCCCTTGCGCTCGTGACGCCCTCTTAGATTACCCTTACCCGTAGAATAAAGGTGAAAACTTTTTTTTTTTACATCCTGAATAAAAATACATTTAAAAAACCGTTTCATTAAACGTTTTATATGGCGAAAGTCAGTCGGAATGCTTTAAAGAGGTGGGGAAAGGCTACACGGACAAATTACGCACACCAGTGAGGTACAACCAACCAACCTCAAGAGTAACGGTTTTAATTACTCCTGTCCAACCAACCTTAGCCGTTCGCCTGCAAGGCCTTAACGATGCCCCGAAACCCCCGCAGCTTTATAGCCAACATAATGACGCATTTCCTATTCAACCTCAGTTTACAACACATACGCGCTCTGCGCCACGCAGAACGCTGCTATTTGTACCCAATTAAGTATTCCCAGCCTCTCTTCCCTTCTTCCAACCCCAACCCAGCTCACGTCTCCCGCGGGTAGCCTGTGGCCTACACGTTCATGTTTTTGGGCATGGCACCAAAAACTGAACTTGGCAAGGCTGTGTGAAATCCTCTGCACGGTTTACACTCAGATAATGAGGCGCTCGGCAGTCTCTAATCTTAGCCGGCCAACAACACCTTCTCCTGTAACGCTCTCGAGGTTACAGACACAAAAATTGGTTTTCAGGCGATGGGATTATAAAGAGGATTCTCAGTACTGGCTTTGATTGAAACAGGACAGGAATCAAGAATGTTACCCAACAATTGTAATAGCCTAATAATGCTAATCTAGATGGTTTGAATAATGCTGAAACATACCCGTTTGGACAAAAAATCTATTTCTCATGTTAATCAATCATTTTCATCCTCCAACAAAACGATGCATAAAAGAGAAAATAGGTCTAATTGATTTTGGCGTTGAGCCCGATTAGATTGTGGATAAAATGAGTTGAGTCAGATCGATTTGTCGAATAAATTACCATGTTTGGCATAATGCCAATTGTCAGACAGCCTCAGAAGGCAATAGTCTGCACGTGCATGAGCAGAGCTGAGCCGTGCTCGCGCAGCATCACGCATCGATGACCGTCGGTTCACCTCCCATCAACGGCTAAATGAATGATCAAGTAAACTATTAATCGTAAAAAATAACAACTAACTCCACTATAAGCCATGAAAAAGTTGAGTCTGGGGGACAGTGGGTGTAAAGAGCCTATAGCCTTATACAGTCAAAGGGCAACGAGAACATCTTTTACCTTGCTGGAGTATGGACCGGGAATGAGCAGCTTCAGGGCTTGCCGTTTCAACTCCGCCAGCCGAGCGTTGCAGTTCTCACACCAGACTCCCCTCTCAGATCCCGGGGAGCTGCCGCTGGCTGAACCGGGCGACCCTGTCCCAAAACCGGGGGAGCCACCCAGTGACCCCGGGGAGCCTGTTCCGATCCCAGGTGATATGGTCCCGGGGGACCCTGAGAAAGACCCAGGGGAGGATGTGCCCGATCCCGGTGAAGGTGTGCCTGTAGAACTGGGCATGGAACCGGCACCCTCGGGTGCAGGGCGGCCACCGGTACGGGACTCTTCGTACGCTTTCCGGTACCATGTCTCCGGGGAGAAGGAGGCAGATTTGGTCGGGGATGTATCCGTCATCTATGGAACAATAGAAGAATATATCTAGAAATGATCAAAACGTCAAAAACTTGTGACTACAATACTGACACCACAAACACAAGTAATATAGGCTATGCAACCTAGCCTAAAAGGATTAGCTACATAAAAGTAAATCCAGGCACATATATTAGCTAATGTAAGACAGACTCGTGTCATGTAACACAATGTAAGCTAAGGTAGGTGAGCTTTCAGCGACTGAAAACCCATCAGACCGCAACCGATGAAGAAGACGTGTAGCCTACCCCGTATTTTCTGCTCCTGCTGGTCACAGACCTCTCTTTGCTCCCCGAGAGAGAAGTCATGCTGAAGGTGAGGAGAGGGAGACAGGGACTGGGGGAAAGAAATCTATGTTGTTTCACATCCAAGTAGACGCAATCGATTTCAATTCATTCCACGCCCCTCCTAGAGCTTCTCAATCATGAACCAATATCATGCGGATTCGTTATCCATATGGCAACGATGAATAACAGTATCCACTCCGATCACCTATTACGCGTACAGATTAGTTCCAATTAGTTCCTTCTTTTCAGACTTCTGATATCCACAAAACAACTGCCCGAAGTGGTCCACCTGTTTGAGGAGTGTGTGTCAGTCTCCAGGAGCGACCGGACTGTAACGAACCGACAAGAAATGCCATCGACGCAAGGGCTCACCGTAGAGACAGTCCGCAGCGCTAGCCTTGCAGAGCCTCCGCCTGGTATTCCGATAACGTCCGTGTGCCTAGCTAACTAGTCCGCAAGAGGCTGTACTCTTGTGGGGCCAGGGGTGCAGACTAGGAGAGAGGCGCACACATCTGGCTAGGGGGGAGGGTTCTGTCTGCCCCCTCCCTGCCAGCGGACCAATAGCGTAACGGCGTCTGGTTGAGTGACAGGTAAAGCTTGAAATTTCCTGGGTAAACTTCATGAGGGCTTTATAACGTTTAAGCGACAGGTAACGTAGCCTAGGCAACAAAGACGCCTGAAAGAAATACCTGAAGGCTCACGCAGTGACGTTTTTAGATAACGTTAAACTGTAAATGTTAACAGTGATACACAAATGTCTTCGAGTCAATTTAGTAGGCCTGTAGCCCCCTGAACGATTGGAAAAGAAGATGGACAAACGAATAATTTAGTCACGGCTCCTCTAACTTGACAGATTTGGATTTTACTGATCAAACCGAAGATGCACATTTTTGGTGTTCGTTAGCGCGAAGTCTCTCTTTGACAACGTACAGTGAACGAGCGCTGACATTGGGCCGATTGTTCAGTAGATACATAGCGCCACCTGTCGCCTCACACCGGTTACGACGTGGGAACAAAACGGACGTGGAAGGTTTACACAGACAGTATTCGTCAATGGGATAACACATATTCATTTACAAACGAGTCACAAACACACACATATATCTTTTTAGTTGCTTTATTTAGGGTTTAATTGTGTGGTACTATGAGCTGGTTTATATACTGTAACAAAAACTGACATGAGGTGAACTGTGTGTGTGTGTGTGTGTGTGTATGTGTGTGTGTGTGACAGCAGGATGGAGGTAGGTGGACCTCTGTCTCTATCTGTTGTCATCCACGGTCATCATGCTAACAAAGTCCTTGTAGAAGACCACGTCCTTGTCTGGGTCTCGAGCTGCCGACAGCATCTCGTCCATCTCCTCCTGGGTGAAGGGCTCCCCTGGACGGAGAGAGAGAGAGAGAGACACAGAGAGAGAGAGAGAGAGAGAGAGACACAGAGAGAGAGAGAGAGAGAGAGAGAGAGAGAGAGAGAGAGACACAGAGAGAGAGAGAGAGACACACAGAGAGAGAGAGAGAGAGAGAGACACACACACACACACACAGAGAGACAGATAGAGAGACAGAGAGAGACAGAGAGAGAGAGAGACAGAGAGACATATACATTGATTAATATCTCTGTAATTCTACCGTTGCTTTGGCAATATGAACAATTGTTGTTTTCATGTCAATAAAGCCCTTTGAACAGAACAGAACAGACAGAGAGACAGAGAGAGAGAGACAGAGAGAGACAGAGAGAGAGACAGAGAGAGACAGAGAGAGACAGAGAGAGAGACAGATAGAGAGACAGATAGAGAGACAGAGAGAGACAGAGAAAGAGACAGATAGAGAGACAGAGAGAGACAGTGAGAGAGACAGTGAGAGAGACAGAGAGAGACAGAGAGAGTAACAGAGTGACAGAGAGAGACAGAGAGAGAGACAGAGAGAGAGAGAGACAGAGAGAGAGAGAGAGAGAGAGAGAGAAAGGGAGAGAGAGAGAGAGAGAGAGAGAGAGAGAGAGAGAGAGAGAGAGAGAGAGAGAGAGAGAGAGAGAGAGAGAGAGAGAGAGAGAGAGAGGAAGGAAGAAAGAGAGAGGTTATAACCATTCAACTCTGCAAGTTTCAGACCATTTAGATTTTTCGATTCTGGCTGTTCAAGATCCGGAAAGACACTGCAGGACGTATGGTTCTAGGTTCTAATATACCTTCCTGAGTCATGTACTTGGTGAGTTTCTCTGGTTCCAAGTAGCCGTTTTTCTGCTGATCCAGAACCTGTGGACGAATCAGGCCGACAAGGGGGGGGGTGAAGGGGGGTGAAGGGGGGTGAAGGGGGGTGGGGCGTAAGTTGAGCATCTCATCAACTGTAGGTCAATTACAACTTAAGACGCTATCCAAGTTTGAACAAATCAATGGTCTACAGAGGATCCTGCAGAACTGGTCTGGAACTGGAAAAAATTGTCTTGCCCCGTGGTATTTTATGTTGAACCAATCCAAATCGCCTGAACCAATTAAAATCAGTGTTGTTACAGATGTGGATCACTCAACATGTCGGGATATAATCACCTCAAAGGCTTGAAGCAACAGGTCCTCTGGAATGGGTCGGAACCTGCACCCCCCCCCCCCCACACACACACACACACACACAAACACCCCCCCCCACACACACACACACACAAACACCCCCCCCCCCACACACACACACACACACACCCACACACCCCCCCCCAAACACACACACACCCCACACACACACACGCACCGATACATGAATATGATCTTAACACAGAAGGTAAATGTGACATTAATCAACTTGCATATGCACACACACACACACACACCCACAGGTGGACTTACCTTCGCTCCATCAGTACCTTGGTCATGGTAGGGAGAAACTTCTCAAAGCGGACATATCCTGTTGGCTCCTCCTCCTCTATCTGTGACATAGGTTGATATAAAACACAACTACTTTCCCCTAAAAAGCTTCACCAAAAGAAAGTTTGAAAACGCTACAATTTCTATTTTTCAGATTGTGTGTGAAAAAAGATGGAAAAAAATATTTTTGAAAAAAGGTTTATAAAAAAGACATTTGCATCATTGATGTTTGTGTGTGCTCTGCTTTAATAAATGTCCTAGGCTAGGCTTAATCTGGGTCTGCGAAACTAGCCCTACAACAGGTAGGCCTATATGTCAGCGCCCATACTTTAACTTGAGTGTAAACGTTTTTTTACCACTTTTACCAGTCTTTTTAAACATGAATATCTGTACTTCTACTTGAGTGAAGGATGTGTGGACTGTACCATCTCTGTAAAGAGGTAATGGTGTGCTTCTCTCACCTCTGCAATGACGTCATGTAACTCTCCCTCGGTGGGGAAACAGCCTAGGGACCGGATAATGGTGCCGATCTCTCTGTAGCAGGGGCGTTGTTAGACATAAAACTATCCTGGGGCACAGGCCCGTATTCATATCCCTTTTTTTTCTTCCAAGCTTGCTTCGCACAATGCACTACTAGGCTATAGAAACTCACCTTGCTTAACCCCACTATACAACAGTTCAGTTGAATAGTGTAGCCAGCGTAGCCAGTGTTGATATAATAATATCATCTTCTGAGCGCAACATGATATGAGCGTTGATTGGGATACTGCGTTGATTTTTTCCGGGATTATCCATCTAAATTAATGCACTGACTAATAATGTAAATTGTTGAAACTCAAACTTTTGATTTTACTGGGGCACAGCAGATTCATACTGGGGCACGGTACGGCCCCAGTAAAAAAGGGTCTAACGACGCCCCTGCTCTGCAGGATGAGGCATTATGAGTCAGAGGCAGAAAGGTTTCCTGACTCCAAACTTTTATAGCCTACATGGACACACAAAATCTCTGTCACTTTTTCTTTCTTTCTTTCTTTCTCTCTCTCTCTCTCTCTCTTTATGTCTCTCTCTCTTTATCTCTCTCTCTCACACACATAATCACACAGGCACATGCATTGGTGTTTCTGCTTACCGGACGTCAACTGTTTTGTTAAACCCGTGGTCAAACACATCAAAAGCTTCACTGATCTTTTTGTGGACATCCGACACAATGGCCTCTAAAACCACACAGACGGAAATAGCTAGTTATTTGTCAGCGTAGCGATGTGATTTCAGCGTAGCAATGTGATTTCTTGACTATTTTCTAAACAGAAATGTTTTTTTCCATTTTCTTACCTGCACTATCCTTATCGTCCGCCATGTTTTTTGTATTTAGTTACCGTTGCCAGGAGACCGAGGGCAGCATTTGATTGGCAGAGAATAATAATGCTCTTATATTTTTCCTTATCCTGATTAAAAACATAAACAACTAAAACTGTACTGAACAGTTTCGTTCCATCGTAAAGTATTTGTTGTTGTTATGTTAAAGCAAAATATCGAATAAAAGAATATGTTATTTGTTGCAGGTTTAGTATGTTAATTACGGTAGGGGTATATCGTCCTACTGGCATGCTCTCAGGCGCAGATGTCTGTTGTGTGGGGACTTGGAAGGGAGCGTGCTTGGCGCAGTGTAAATTCTTGTAGCCGACTGCTATCCATTTCTATCGCCAAATCGCGTCGGCCATCGTTCCGGCTTTTGTCTTTTCGCAGAAACGTTTTGTAGTATTTTATCTGTATTCATTGTGGATTTTTATCAATAACACAATGAGCTTTATCAACGTTAAAAAGTTAAAGGTAAACGAGCTGAAAGATGAGCTGAAAAGGCGACAGCTCTCTGACAAGGGGCTCAAGGCCGAATTGATGGACCGTCTGCAGGCCGCGTTAGATGAGGAGACTCAAGCCGGCGGTGCTTTCCCTGACACCGAAACCGATGAGAATGGCGCAGAGGGCGGTCAGGGTGACGGGGCGGTTGGCCTGAATGACATGGGCGACGAGGAGGACCTGGATGAAGACCTAGTCGGAGAGAGTATGGAGGCCGAGGAGGAAGAAGAGGGGGACGGGGGCGAGTACGGCTCGGCTCCGGGGGAATGCGCCAACCTCGACGATGATATGGCGGGGGAGGAGGAGGATGCGGGAGTCGAGATGGATAAATCTGGAGACGAGGATGAAGATACTCTTTTAAAAGAGGATGAAGACGAGGAGATGGATAAATTTGATGATGATGCTGCGCTAGTAGCTCTATCCGGTGAAGGTAAGCGAAAGCCTACTATGGACAGTTTGACCCCGGTCAGAATGGTTTGTTGTTGTTGCTAGCTACTGTATAGTACTACCTAGCACATTAGTAGTTCACGTCTGATGACATTTCATTAAATATGGCATGGTGGTCAACAGCCGGTTAGCTAGTTTCCTTGTAGACACTTAGCCTGGTTGGCTAGCTATCAATGGGTTTCAATAGGTCCAATATGGAATGAGGCTAGCTACAGCTAATACACGTCGTCTTTCGGGTATTTGCATATGTATCCATGATTTCGAAGCAGATATGAATCCCGTGTACTGAAAAGTGCACACGTCGTTTACATAATTAGAACTGTTCGTTTCAGTTACAACCGCAAACTAAACTAGCTAGCTTCAGATAAACGTCACCCCTTGATCCCTAGTGGCGAGACTGAGCAATGCATGTGTCCCGTTCCTGACATCCAAGGACAATACAATTAGTCTAACAGCAAATTGTTTGGATGGAATCGCGCCTATATTTCGCATGTTGTAGCTGTGTTGGTGTGCTCTACCTGGCCGGTGTGCTGCACACCTCAACATCTCTCACTGTTTTCTGATTCCCAAGGGGGCGTGGACAAGGATGCTGCCGCAGATCAAAGGAATAAGAAGGGGGTGAAGAGGCGACGAGAGGAGCACGGAAGGGGCTACTTTGAGTTCATTGAAGAAAGCAAATACAGCCGGTAAGCATGGTGACACACCTGCCTGTATGGGTCACCTCCAGCACTCCTGGAGAGCACACTCCTCTAGAACTCAGCCCAGGTTAACAGCTGTCACCACACACACACACACACACACACTCACACACACACACACACACACACACACACACACACACACACACACACACACACACACACACACACACACACACACACACACACACACGGGTGTGAGTGCATGGGCATGGAAGAGAAGGAAGAAAGTATGCTGCTGTGGCAATATAATTGGATTGTACTAAGAAATGGGTCATATTATTCTTATTATTTACTTGACTGATGCCAGGACTGAACAAGTTTGACAAACACTTAGATTACCCAATGCCTTTGTGGGGGTGGGGGGGTGGGGGATGCTGTGAGGTGTGGGGATGTAGGGGGGAGGGGTGACCCAAGTATTGTACAACAATGGAGGAGCAGCTGTGTCTGGACTCTAGACAGCAGGAGGGGAGGGGGAGGGGGTGGGGGTTCATCAATGATGAAAGATGTCTGCAGAGAAACTTCACAACTGATCTGTCTATCAGTCGTGTATATTGTGTATGTGACTGCCAATGGGTGCTTCTTTCAGCATGTGCTAATGCATGTGTGTGCACTCACATTTAAGATCATCACCACTGACTTTGTCCACGTTTCGTCCTTTCAGGCCAGGCGTGGTTTCATGGGTTTCAGATATCTCCCAGTAATCACTCTGATCTCCAACCAACCGTACAGTTAATGAAAGGCCTGATCACAGTGAAACACTTTCATATCGCCAGTTATAAGAGGGGAAAAACAGATTCTCTCCACTTGCATCAGTGCATAGTGTCTGTGCGTTCATTAATGAATTATTTAATTCATCGTTTCCTTCCAAGGCTGGTGATTGGGTAGGCGTGGCAGACCGTTTTAACAGAACCTTGTAGTTCCAGTGGAGTGTTTCCTGTAGTTTATTTCCGAGGTCATATTGAGCATTCGAACCTCCAAAAGGACGGAGGTTGTAGCTCAGGTTCCAATGTGGCAGCACCACCACGTGATGTCATCAGGGAAGTCCTTGGACACGGCCCTCCTTAAAGGGACAGTGTCGCATTGTGACAGGGGTAGAGACGTGTGCTTGCTGAGGAGCCACGCAGCTGAATAGCACCTGTCCTGTTCCAACAGGGCCAAGTCCCCACAGCCCCCCCTGGAGGAGGAGGACGAAGAGTTCGACGACACCACTGTCTGTCTGGACACCTGTAAGTACACAGTGGATATTTCAAGTTTGGACTGGAAACTCAGTATTCCGGAGTCCCTCTGATGTGTGTGTGCGTGTGTGTGTGTGTAGATAACAGCGACCTGCACTTCAAGGTGTCCAGGGACCGCTACAGTGCCTCGTCTCTCACCATGGAGAGCTTTGCCTACCTGTGGGCGGGTGGGCGGGCATCCTACGGCGTGGCACAGGGCAAGGCCTGCTTCGAGATGAAGGTGAGGAGGACATCATCATCTTACACACACACACACACACACACACACACACACACACACACACACACACACACACACACACACAAGGATGCTCTATTTGGAAGAAAGGCACACTTTACTTCTCTGGTGTCTTCTGCAGACACACACACACATCAACACCTCCCCCCCTGCTGATTACAGCCTATCAGTCGCTGACCTGCGTTCTCCTCAGATCATAGAGAAGATCCCTGTGAAGCACATCTCCAGTAAAGGCATGGACATACATGAAGTTCTGGTTGGCTGGTCCTTGGCCAATGGGACGCTGTTACTGGGTGAGTGGATGACTGACTGGTTGTCTGGCTGACTGACTGGTTGTCTTTCTGTGTGGCTGATTGACTGGTTGTCTGGCTGACTGACTGGTTGTCTGGCTGACTGACTGACTGGTTGTCTTTCTGTGTGGCTGACTGACTGGTTGTCTGGCTGACTGACTGGTTGTCTTTCTGTGTGGCTGACTGACTGGTTGTCTTGCTGACTGACTGGTTGGCTGGCTGGCTGTGTGGCTGACTGACTGTTGTTGTTGTGGGGGGGCTCAGGGGAGGAGGAACACTCGTACGCCTTCTCAGCCAGGGCCAAGAAAACCACCGACTGTGTCACCGAGGACTACGGAGAGGGTTTCGACGAGAACGACGTGGTGGGCTGCCTCATAGTAAGACGTCCCACACAACAGCTTTCATTCTTACTTCTTCTGTTTCCCGTGAGTTCCTGATGCATGTTTCTGTTGCTGACAGCTTCTTGCTGTCTTGGGCCCTATGCTGGATCGTAACAGAGCCACCGATAGGAAAGTAGAAAACAGATGTAGTCCAACCAGTAGGAGAGCAGACAGCAATCATACATGCTTTCCTGTTGGTTGTAGTCGTATCTCCTCACCTATTGGTTGGAGTGTGTCTGTTACCTGCGGTCCTGTTTGTTGGAGTGTGTGTGTGTGTGTGTGTGAGAGAGAGAGTGTGTGTCCTCCTCTGACCTGCATGTCCTCTCCTCCCCAGAACCTGGACGGGCCGGAGGCGGAGCTGTCCTTCACCAAGAACGGCAAGGACCTGGGCGTGGCCTACAGCTTCAGCAAGGCCTCCCTGGAGGGCCGGGCCCTCTTCCCTCACGTCCTCTGTCACAACTGCGCCGTGGAGTTCAACTTTGGCCAGCGGGAGGCGCCAGAGTTCCCCGTGCCGGAGGGCTTCAGCTTCCTCCAGCAGGTTCCTGTCAGCCTGAGGGTCCGGGGACCAAAGGGCCCGGACACCAAGGATGAGTGTGAGGTAGGAGGGACAGGCAGGGAGTGTGTGTGTGTGAGGGAGAGTGTGTGTGTGTGTGTGAGGGAGAGTGTGTGTGTGTGTAAATGTTCTGGTCAGAGCAGGGTGCAAACCCCAATAAAACGTAATACCGTAAACCGAGAGGAAGTTCCTCCCCCTTTACTGTTGTGGTATTTACTTTATTTTACATGAAACTACTGTCTCCTTGTTATGGATAAATGAGAATGGTGTTGTGTGTGTGTGTGTGGAACACCTATGGTTTAGGTGTTAACTCGTGTGTAACACCCCTGGTCTCCAGGTCATCGTCATGGTGGGCCTACCTGGCGCAGGCAAGACAGCATGGGTCACCAAGCACACCCAGGAGCACCCTGGGAAATACAACATCCTGGGTACCAACGCCATCCTGGAGAAGATGATGGTGAGGGGGGGGTGGAAGGCTGGGGTCCTGGGGGGTGAAGGGCTGGGGGGTGAAGGGCTGGGGTCCTGGGGGGTGGAGGGCTGGGGTCCTGGGGGGTGGAGGGCTGTGGTCCTGGGGGGTGAATGGGGGGAGGGCTGGGGTCCTGGGGGGTGGAGGGGTGGAGGGCTGGGGGGTGAAGGGGTGGAGGGCTGGGGTCCTGGGGGGTGGAGGGCTGGGGTCCTGGGGGGTGAAGGGGTGGAGGGCTGGGGTCCTGGGGGGTGGAGGGCTGGAGGGTGGAGGGCTGGGGAGTGATGGGGGCTGGTGGGGTGGAGCAAGGACAGAGGGGGGCTGGAGGGACAGACGGTGACCTGTCTTTCTACCTCATCGCTGGTCTCTCGCGGACGTTGGTTTGAAAGGCTGTTCCCCCTCCTCCAGATCGCCAGTCTCAAACGCCAGATGAAGGATGTCACCAAACTCACCACCATCTCCCAGCGTGCACCTCTCTTCCTGGGGAAGTTCATTGAGATTGCTGCTCGCAAGAAACGCAACTACATCCTGGATCAGGTGACCATACATTACCCTCATATTACCCACAACCCATCTCTCTCATATTATCCACAACACACATAATGCCTATCATCCATCTCTCTCAACCTACCATAATGATTATTCTTGTCATGTAAATCTACATAATCACTGTGGCATTATGATGATAATCTCCATTTTTGAACCTGGTCAGAAAGAAAGAAAAAGAGACAGAAAGAGACGAAGTTTAAGAGAGAGATAAGAGAGAGATAAGAGAGAGATATGAGAGAGAAAGACAGTAGGTGAAGGAGTGATTCCTCGTCCTCAGACCAACGTGTCGGCGCCGGCCCAGAGGAGGAAGATGTGTCTGTTCGCTGGCTTCCAGAGGAAGGCCGTGGTGGTATGTCCGTCAGATGATGACTACAAGCAGCGCACGCAGAAGAAGGCTGAGACAGATGGCAAGGACGTTCCAGAACATGCAGTCCTCAAGATGAAGGGTGAGTCTCTCTCTCTGTCTCTCTGTCTCTCGTTCTCTCTCTCTGTCTCTCGCTCTCTCTCTCTGTCTCTCGCTCTCTCTCTCTGTCTCTCGCTGTCTCTCTCTGTCTCTCGCTCTCTCTCTCTCTGTCTCTCTATGTCTCTCTATGTCTCTCTCTGTCTCTCTCTGTCTCTCTCGTCCTTGCTAAAAGCATCTGCGCCGTTAAACATCTGTGCTCTTACAGATAAAACAGTTATGATAATATAATCATATGATACAATAATCATCATCCTATTCCACGTCCGTACTGAGTCAGGTGACCCCTCCTTCCCTCCAGGCATATACACTCTCCCAGAGGCCGGGGATTGCTTTAGCGAGGTGAGCTACGTGGAGCTGCAGAAGGAGGAGGCGTCGGCGCTGCTGGAGCGCTACAAGGAGGAGAGCCGCTCCGCCCTGCCCCCGGAGAAGAAGCCCAACCAGGGGGGGGCGCCGCCCAAGAGGGGGGGGGGCAACCGTGGCCGGGGGGGCAAGAACCAGTTCCAGAGAGGAGGAGGAGGAGGAGGAGGTGACAGGCAGGGACAGAGGGGGGGTCGGGGGGGCTTCCAGATCAGAGGCCACTTCCGAGGAGGTGCGTGCGTGTGTGTGTGTGTGTGCCTTTTGATGTGTTAGGTAGTTCAGTGTTTGCGATATTATTTGTGTGCAGATATACGGTATTCCTCTCCTTCTCCGCCTTCATCTCCCTCTCCCTCCCCAGGTCCAGGACCTCGTGGGGGGGGGTTCAACCGACCCCCGCGGGGGTTCCTTCCCCCTCCAGCCTTCCGGGGAGGGTTCTCCAACAGGGGGAACTTCAACAGGGGGGGCGGGGGAGGCGGGATGCCCAATAGAGGAGGAGCCCCCAGAGGGGGGCCTGGCCGGGGCAACATGGGGGGCAGTATGGGAGGCAACATGGGAGGGGGGCGGGGGGGCAACATGCACAGGGGGGGCAGCATGAACCGAGGAGGAGGAGGGGGAGGAGGAGCCAACAGGGGAAACTTCTCTCAGGTGGGTCACACTTTACTGCCACTGGTCCATTTCTGATGATTGGCATACGGATGGGACAATCAGCTATGATCAAAAGAATATTGTTAACTTTAATGAATTGGAACACAGTACATGTTCTACCGTAGCTACCAGTCTGGTGTCTGATGCCATCTGTCTTTCTCCCAAAAGTTCAGGGGCAGAGGAGGCAATAACAGGGGCTTCAAGAATGGAAACTTTGGCATGAACAAGGCCCAGGCCTTCAACCAGAGCTGGCAACAAGGGGTAAGCATTTCTCTCTCTCTCTGTCTCTCATCTGTTTATATCTCTTTCTGCCTCTCCCTGTCTCTCACTCTGTCTCTCTCTCACCATGTCTTTCTTTGTCTCTGTCTTTCTCCTCTGTCTCTCATTCTCTTTTTCCTCTCTCTCTCTTTCTTTCTCTCTCTGTCTCTCTCTCTCTCTCCTTTCAGTTCTGGAACCAGAAGCCATGGAGTCAGCAGTACCAGCCAGGATACTACTGAGCATGTGCAGTAGAGAGACTTAACTGACAGCACACAGACACGTACACACACACACACACCCAGCGCCTCCGCAACAGTCAGTCTACTGAACCACTGTTCCACTCCACATGTTTTCCTCTCTGTTCCTCCTCCTCCTCCTCTTCCTCCTCCTCCTCGGTTTCCAGATGAAGGAACATTCCATCGCCGTGTTGGAACTGCTGGTTCTTAACGATGCAGCAAAGATTACAAACGCTTTACGATCTCTCTTTCTCTCCTGTTACTTCTCTCTCTTTCTCTCGTGTGGTCTCCTTCTCTCCATTTTCTCTGCGTTCTACTTTTGTACGTTTCTAAGGAGACAGAGATTCGCTGGTGCTTCAGGGTTGGACGTTTTCTAAAACAAAATCTAAACTTTCAGGGTTCTGTGTTTTTATCTGTAAAGAAGTACTTTTTACTATAACAATGATGAAGGATGATGGGTATAGATTCGTTTTAGTTTTTTTTTTTTTTCTGCATTTTTATTATCTTATTACATGTCTGGTTTGTGGACATTGTCAGTCCATAGTTGAATACTATTTGACCTAGAGAGGCTAGGAGGTCTCGGTCGTTGTAGTGCTGCCAGCCTCACGATGAACCTGCGTGTTTCCTGAAGACGCTTCACCTTTTTAGATGCATACATGAATAGAACTATAGCTAAGGAAGATTAGGCCGTAAACATTTAAACCCTGAACCACTCTTCGATGTTGACACCCTTTTCCCCCAACTAATGGAAGGAGTACCGAGGCGACCGTTGATGTAATTTATGTAAATATGGCTCCATCCGTGTAAATAATGGATATAGATCCATTGTAACCCAGAGCAGCAAGGCACTACCTCTTCTTATGCCAGACAGACTAACACCCCCCCCCCCCCCCCCGCCCCATAGCAGGCACATGGAACCCTCCATGATGCCTGTTGCTCTGTGGATCACTGGGCCAGCCTATCTATCAGGACGGGGGTGCATCAGAAGTTAGAAGTCAGTTACTTTAATACCCTCAAGCAGTTGGAATTCTGTTCAAAGGAGTTTTTAGATAGAAGTTTATACTAATGTAGCAATGTAATGCCCCTAGTTTGGTGTAAAGTCTTTTCAAGGTGTTATGTTTTCAGTTGTAATTAATGGAATTGTGTTTTACTTCATAGAACGTGTATTTTGATTTGACTGTTAGAAACGATGTTGGCTTGCATCAGCACTCTTTGTGGAAGCACAATTTTTATGTACGGCTGTTTTCCAGACAGCAAGATGGAAAAGTATTGACCTGAATAACCTTGTTTCTGCTTTGGCACTTGAAACCCTATTGGCTGCAGAATAGCTTTTTAAGTTGTATTGAATTGAAATACCATGAAAGATAAGATTCTACTAGTATTTATTTCATAGTTATATTTCTTAGATAAAATGCTTTGTTAGACTAGCATAGTGGAGACCAATTGTCTCTCTCTCACTTCCATGGACAGTTAGGCACCCAGACCATAATATGAGTTTCTAGTTGACAGTTTGGCTGCCGTGACAACAAGAGTTGTCACTGTAATGATAACAACTGAAATGGTGGATTAATGGTGCTAGGTGTGAGGTGGGAGGGGGAGGCGTCGCTGAGGTACTTTGTTAGGCAATAAACAAAACTGTTTGACCTGTACAAGGTATCTTTTAAAAGACTTATTAGTGTTACCGCTGCGTTCCTTGTACCAAGGTGTTTTTAAAACTGCAAAATAAGCTGACGTAAAAAAGGACACAGTCCCATGTTTATATTAGGTTGTTACATAGTGTCAGACTGTGTAGAGTAATTATATTCTCCTTGATTTGTTGTCAGTTCTTTCACTTTATATTGAATGCACTAGTTATTTTAATCCCCTGCTATGAGCTAAGAATAAAACATATTTTGGGTTGTGTATGAACATTTGATGTCCTGTACGTTTGTGTATCTTAAGTTACGGAGTTCACAAACAAGTCTGATGCAAGGGCAACACCCACCATTCCCATCTTATTTAACGTCAAGTTATTTATTTAATTTTTTTAACAAACTGTTTTAGTCTAAGGGATGGATATCAGTTTTCCGTAGAGAATTTTTTTGTAAAAAATAAATATATATATACAAAAAATGATTAAACTAAATTGCATTGATTATGATTGGCATGCTGTGTACAACTGCAGTTAAATTGAAGTGAGGCTTGCTTGTTGTGTTTGTGGCTGTATGCATTTAAAGTATTTGGTCAAGCAAGAGAGACACATTGTACCGAAAGGATGTTTAACATTTTGTAAGATACAGACATGAAAAAAAAAAAAAAAAAAGTTTCTTTTCTTTTTTATACCTTGCTATGTTTTGTATTTTAGGACAAAAAAATAAGATTGAAAATGTGATTATAAAATGAAAAGAAAAAGCTGACCAAATACTTGTTATTTTGTTGCTTCCCTTTACTGTGGAGGTAAAGAGATGATGTCCGTTGAAGTATGAATAAAACAGCTTAGAGTGCTTGTGTTTGTTTCACTTCCATACATTTACTTTCCTTCCATAAACACCTTTCCTGTGTTTTGGGTTATGTCAGAATTATACACCCAATTAGTTTTGTCTGTTACCTTGGTGTCAACTCTTGCATGACGTTCAACACAGCATGGTACAAGAAAATAAAATCTGATATTTTCAGTCGAGGTTACTTCTCGGATATGGAAGGCACGTTTTATATGGATCTGTTAAGCTTCCCGGTCATGTTGGACATGCTATTTGAGGCTAACGTAGAATGAACACACCACCGGAGGCCGATAAAATGTATGTTGGTTTAATAAATAACAATTTGGATCAAAACGATTACATTGGCTACATGCATCATAGCTATTTCAGTATTAGTGATATAACCGAAAAGGGTAGAAGTAAAAGATCACAAAACATTACAGATTCGTGTATGAGCAGAGCACTACTTCCGCCTTGCTTTGTGCTTCTGTGTCACTCCCCTTTTTCAGTTGAGTTGGACGCTTCGTGGCGCTGGTTGTGTTGAATGGGAAGCGCACACCAGCGAGTAGGAAGATACTAGCTAGTTATCTAGTCAGCAGGTGGGTCGGCTGCAGCTCGGTCCATTGCACCCTGTCACCATGGAGCGAGGAAGCGGATTTTCATACATGAAATATGGGACTGCCGTGTCCCTTTTAGTGATTCTGTTGTCTTACTGGTTTCGACCGCCCCAAAACGTGGGACTAGATGATCGGCTCGATGCTGTGCTCTCATCTCTTCTGCGGGCGGAACGAAAAGCAGCCGTGAACAACGACAGACCTCGGGTGGCCATAGGTAAAAACATTGCAATTAAGCTAGTCTAGCTAGTGCTAGCTACCACATTAGCATTGTATAGGCGAGCTGAATTCATTGACACCCCACCCCAAATGCCTATTCGGCTAACTAGGATGTTAGCGTGCTATTATTCCAAGCGTTTTTGTGCAAATACTAGTTAGTTATTGAAACCAAAAGGAGAAGTACAGTAGCTAGCGCTACAGCTGGCATCACCCTGTGTTCCTGGAAGAAGGCTGATACGAGCTACAGATCACCATTTGAACAATTGCCTTTTGTTTTAATTGAGGGATTTACTAGATAGTTAGCTTTTGTCTATATTTTGTTTTTAAGCTACAGTATTATCACACAGTATTCTTTTCTCAACTACACTTTGCTCAACTAATATAAAGTAGACTACTCGCTGGCATTTATTTAACTAAACCGTCGTTTGTGTTTTGAAAACAGATTAAAACTGCTGAGTCACAACGACTTAATCTGATATAAACGGTCCATCAGGATAGAGTAGAACTAAAATTGTTTTGCAAGTACCTGATGGTAACTGTTGAGCTGCTGCACCTGGGTCCAAAAGGATAATGTGGAGATTAGAGACAAGGACAAGATACTGAATCATGGACAATGCACCATTAGCCAAAAGTCTGAACTAACAGTTTTTTTTATCGCTTGAAAGTATTGATAAGCTGTGTCAAAAGTCGGAGCACTCCCAAACGGCATATGTCAAATAAACAATCGATCATCTGGAGACTCATTAGCATGAGTTAACTTTCACACCTCTTACTTGGTTAGTGTTTGGTGTTTGTATGGTGTCAGATTTCACTCCTCTCATCCTTTTCTCTTTATCCCTCTCTCCCTGTTCTCCTCCCCTCCAGGTTTTGGTGGCTGTGTGGACCTGATCGTAGATGGGGTGACCCTGCTGAACAAGATGGGCCTACCTCCCACACAGGAGCCTCTGCACCACGATTACATAGAGAGCCATGAACAGCTGGCTCAAAGCTTCGCCTACTTCTTCGCCCCAGGGGCAGCTGCAGAGTAAGTGTGTGTGTGTGTACGTGTGTGTGTGCCTGTGTACGTGTGTGTGTTAAGGTAAAAATATCGAGCCGCAAGCAATGCGACTGAAGACCAAACTTCAAATGTTCCTCCAGTCGCAGCCAAAGGCTTACCACCCCCTGACATGCAGGGTCACTGAAACACACACACACACTTAACCTTTCATTCCGAAGATCGTAAGGGGAGGAGAGTGAAGTCTTCTAGGAGAGCTGTGAGATATAAGCAGTATTTACATAAATAGGACTACACAAACTCACACCTTCTATTACACACACACACACTTGCGCGCACACACACACAGCATAAATGTCTGGACAGGGAGTCAGGTGGCTGAGCGGATAGGGAATCGAGCTAGTAATCTGAAGGTTGCCAGGTCGATTCCCGGCCGTGCCAAATGACGTTGTGTCCTTGGGCAAGGCACTTCACCCTACTTGCCTCGGGGGAATGTCCCTGTACTTACTGTAAGTCGCTCTGGATAAGAGCGTCTGCTAAATGACTAAATGTAAATGTGTGCTCAGTGGCTAGGCCGACACATAGATGAGGCTAGTTGGGTAAATCAGTAGACTCGGTTCGCTACCCACGGACTGGAACTAACTGCTAAAGACAACAGTCTGAGCTGACCTTCCCCTTACACACACACCCACTTAATCACACACACGGAAATATATACTCGCACCACACACACACACACACACACACACACAGCAGAGGGGAATTTGAGAACATGGAAGAGGGTTGGACGCTACCAAATTGCAGTCGTTGGCAGGAAAGTGAGATAGATCTGTTGCGCCAGTTCTCAGAGAGTCTGATGGATGAGGGCTTCGCGATGGCTCTATGTGGCCTCATAAGCTCTGCTCACGCTGGCCAGTAGCCAGGCTGACAGACTTGCTGTGAGCAGCACTGGCGCAGGCCCAGTGAGATGTGTGTTGGGCTTGTGTTGCAAGGGACAAGACACCTTTTTTTAAGAGGGGAGTGTGCTTTACTTTTCCTAACATGACTGCTGTGCTTAAAGCTGAATCGAATGGAAGTGTGTGTGTGATAACTTTGGTTGTTTTGTGTTTGTGTGTCACACTTGTATTCAGGTGAAAGGACTAACCCTAATTGAGTTTTAATGCACTGGAGGTTCTTCATGTCAAACTGGGTTAATCCTATGAAGATCTGAGTCACAGGCTCATACACACGCTAAACACACACACACGTCTAACAAACGCAACTTAAGACAGACAACGATTGTTTCTAGAAGGTTGTTCCCCGCCAACCTAGACGGTATAACTTGGCTCTTATCCCTGCCTCCTTCCCTCCCGACCCTCATCCTAATTTCTCCTCCTCTCTCCCTGTCTCCTCTCCTCCTCTCGCAGGAGGTTTGTGAGGAACGACACTCTCTTCCATGAACTGGTCGAGGCGTCTCGTGAGTTGCCGGGCAACCGCTGGTCAGTGGGCGGCAACGCGCCCGTGATGGCTGGTCGCATGGCAACAGAGGGTTGTGATGTGTTACTAGGGGGAAGCTTCAGCCCAGACTTCACAGATGTCCTGTCCCAGCACATCACAGGTGTACACACACACACACACATATACATACAGTCAGGTGGCTGAGCGGTGAGGGAATCGGGCTAGTAATCCGAAGGTTGCCAGTTCGATTCCCGGTCATGCAAACTGACGTTGTGTCCTTGGGCAAGACACTTCACCCTACTTGCCTCAGGGGAATGTCCCTGTACTTACTGTAAGTCGCTCTGGATAAGAGTGTCTGCTAAATGACTAAATGTAATGTAAATGTATCTCTCCCTTGTCTTAACTTGTATCTTTCCTCTACACATGTCCTTCCTCTCCCTCTCTCTTTCCTCCCCCTTTTTTCTCCCTCTTATACTATTTCACTTCCTGTCTATTGCTATATCCCCCCCTATCTCTCTGTCCCTCCCTCCCTTCCTCCCCCTAGTGGCAGGTAATGTAGTGGAGGAGCCTGATATCCACCTGATCCTGGAATACCCCTCAGGAGCCAGCTGGGGGCAATACACATCACGCAGGGCCAACAGGTGTGTGAGGGTGTCAGGTCCAACCTGCAATGTGGGCCCACCCTATAACCCACACCGTGGGTTTAGGACCCAAAAAACTCATTTGTCTGCAGCTGTGATGATGACATGTTAAATAGCGTCTGTGTATACTTCTGTCCTGCTTTCCGTCAGGTACATTGTCCACAGTGACGACCACAACCCCTACTTGGCGTCCATGGAGGACTTTGAGCTGAAGCTACAGACCTTCCAGCCAGACCTGCTGGTGGTGGGCGGTCTCCAGATGATGGACAGCTTCCCTTTCCAACAGGGTGAGTGGAGATTTTAGAAGTCAGCCAATCAGAGCCAATTTATTGGAGCTCTGTGACTGTTGATATAGACGCATATCCACTGTGTGTGTGTGTGTGTCGGCAGCCAGGCAGACCATGATGGGTTTCCACAGAGACTGTTTGTACTGGTGGATCAAGCCTGTCGCATTGGCCTGTGTGGGAAGACATAGATTGAGGACACACTGTGTGTGTGTGTGTGTGTAGTGAGGTGTGTGTGTGTGTGAGTGAGAGAGAGAGAATGTGTTTGTCTTGCCTGTGATATTCACACACACTATTTGGTGGTGATGAAGAGTATGTTCTGCAACACATACTGGAACCAATATTTAAATTTAAATCTCTACATTTCCTCGCCCAATTTCTCTCTCTCTCCCCATCTCTCTTCTCCAGGTGAACGGGAGGCTCTGCTCTCCCATCTCTCCCGCCTCCTCTCCTCCTCCTCCCCTCAGACAGGCGTCCATTTTGAGATGGCGAGCTTCGTGGACGAGGACCTGATGGAGGACCTGCTGGCTCTGGTGGTGCCCCAGGCTGACTCCCTGGGCATGAACGAGCAGGAACTGCCCAACCTCCTGAGCCTGCTCCGGGGCTCCAACGTCACCGTGTTGTCGGACCCCAACCCGCGCGTCGCCACCGTGCTCGACCAGATGCGGGACCTCTACCGCATCCTCAACCAGCGCCACCGTCAGGCCAGCGAGGGCGGGGCGGCGGGGCGCCCGCTGACCCGGCTCCATGTCCACACGCTGGCCTTCCAGGCCATGATCGTGACGCGAGGGTCCCAGTGGAAGAACACCATGTCGGCCGTCGCCAAGGCCTCCCTGACCGCTAACCGTCACGTGTGCGGGTCCTCGGACATCGACCCCAGCAAGGCGCGTCTCATCATGGACGAGTCGTTCTCGGTGAGCCGGGAGGAGGGTAGCCCCCGGATACCGCTGAAGGAGACCAGGCCTATCAGCTGCTGGGATGAGGACGACTACCAGATCTGCGTGGCTCCTGTGCTGGTGTGCACCGAGGTGTACCAGACAGCCGGCGGAGGGGACAACATATCTGCTGCTGGCCTGGTGTTGCAGATCTGAGCTAACTCCACAGTTGTTAACGGCTAACTAGCCACTAGTAGCTAACACTGGCCCTCGGTGGCTAACTAGCTGTTAGCGGCTAATGCTAAGGAAGCGTTTGTTAGTTGCCTGCTAAGACCAGGAATGAGAGGCAATTGGACATGGCCTTGCTGTGGATATCAGCCTCTTCATGATTCTTTTTCCCCCCAGGATGCAATGCAACACCAGAAATTTTATGGAAATCTTCTCCAGTCTCCAGGAACTTTCTTAACTGAGACAATGATTGTTAACGTGTGTGTTTTGTTTCTCCTGGTGTGTGTGTGTGTGTGTGTGTGTGTTTCCCATGGTGTCTTATGACCCTGTCTCTGTCTAGTTCCTCTCTCTTTCTCCCATTCTGCAGGTTTATGAAGCGATAGCTAGCTAGCAACTAGCTAGTTAGCAGCTTAGGATCCTTGAAATACCACCTAAGCTGTTTAGGCAGAGGGACACATCATCCCGTAACATGTGAAGACTTTTAGCATTGTGTTTTTATACGTTTGAGTGTGTATGTTTGATTTGTCTCGTTTGTTAAGGGAATTTTTGCGTCGTGAGTGCAATGCAAACGCAGGATTAGGCTAGGTTTGGTGAGATCGCCTCCTCAGTCTCCAACTGACCACTCAAAGGAACATGTGTGTTTCAGGTGTACAATTCAATTAAATATGCAACGACACACTCATCTGCATAACCACTCGTTATTATCCGTCTGCTGTGACTGCCTTTATTTATTCCTGTATCATTCCATACTTTCCCAGCGCTACCCATTAGTACGCGATACATTCCTCTCGTTCTGTCACCTCCAACATCTCAGCTGTGTGGTGTACGTGAAAACTGTTTTTCAAGGGAATGAGTTTCTGTTTCTGTGGAATGTTTTTGTTTCCTGTTGTCTAACTGAAAGCTGATATTGAATTAGGATCTGAGCCTTATTAAAAGTGTTTTTATTTAGCCACTGCCTGCATCCCTCATAATAAAACATTATACATTGCAGCTACAGGAGATGTGAATTTGTAGGTGGAAGCACGTTGCTATCGAAGTTAACATTGCACATGTTTGTGTGTCTTTCAAACAGATATCGCAGTGATTGCACTGTGTGCTCATTTCCGTCTTTGGATAAACTCTGTTAATCCAACATAATGGATGTTCTCATGTCGTTATTATATGTTAAGGTATCAAATGTCGCATGTATACATTGACCCCACTCAAGTAGGCCTTGCACAAGATTTAATTGAGGTTTAGCGTTATGAATATTCAGTTGCAACCCTTACCCACTAGATGGCGCTATTACTTTAAGTCCTGATATCTGCAGCTCAGTGTGTTTACCTTGCTGTAAATGTAAATCTCCTTATGATAATCTTTTCCTAGCAAGCAAACAAACATTGCAGTAAAATGAAAATAACGTAATTAAACACCACAGCCATGGCACACACAGCCTATGCAAGGTAGCAACCACCGGAGAAACTCGAAACTGTGGCGTTTAGGAAATTCAGGAGGTGGACGTCGAGTTCTCCGAGGGCTCTAAATTAAATAATATAAAAATTGCAAATGCAACTTAAATCAACTCACTATGACATTGGTATCAGAAAATGTAGACCAATTATGTTAGAAATATAATGGCAGGAGTACGCGTGTGGTCTAGCTTGACCACAAATTATTTAAGTAAGCTATTTGACTGACACTGATAACGCTCGAATAATGTGTTCCTGGTTCAAGTTAAACATTAACTGGCACTAACACATTTTTTGTTTTAGTTTTACCACAGTTGATAATGCTATTGTAAAACTATCACTCCTTCACCTCATGACTGCTGAAGGCCGATCTGAAAGCTGTTTGAGATGAGGGACATGCGGTTTTCATTCATTTTCATCATCGGTAAGACGAACATTTTAGGCTAGTCTACTACACACAGGTTGAACTAAAGTGCGTGGTACTGTCTAGTTTTGCGAAAGCCATGGGATTTGTATTAGTATGGAAGGCTCGTGATGTTTTCTGATTAGCTTTTTACTCTGTATAACTCGAGACAACGTACACCTCAGGATGCCATGTTATCGCTGATTTCTCAGCGTGATAAATGTTTGAAATGCGTGAGAAATTCAAGGTGTTGCGTGAGACGGTGAGAAATGGCTTAAATGCGCGAGACTTATTTGTTGGAGGATGGGTTTGATCCATGACATTCTTGACATGACAACAACTTTGTTGACATTGTTGATATGACAACAACTTTTTTGACATTGTTGACATGACAATGTCCATGACATTGTTGACCACGTTTCTGATGATCATTTATCTTGCCTTCTTTTTTTCCAGTGTTTTTTCAACACAGCGTCCCCCCCTTTCATACTTCAACCGCTGCGGACACTGTGGCTACTAACAATATGACTACTGACTATGTAACCACACCTGTTTTTCTCAGTTCTACTAATCCTGCAACCACTACTGACAGTGTGACTACTGACGATGTAACCACACCTAATCCTACAACTGACAGTGTAACTAACAAAATGATTACTGCCTATGCAACCACACCTAATCCTACAACTGACAGTGTAACTACTAACAATATGACTACTGATAATGTAACCACACCTAATCCTACAACTGACAGTGTAACTACTAACAATATGACTACTGATAATGTAACCACACCTAATCCTACAACTGACAGTGTAACTACTAACAAAATGACTACTGCCTATGCAACAACACCTAATCCTACAATTGACAGTGTAACTACTAACAATATGACTACTGATAATGTAACCACACCTAATCCTACAATTGACAATGTAACTACTAACAATATGACTACTGATAATGTAACCACACCTAATCCTGGAACTGACTGTGTAACTACTAACAATATGACTACTGATAATGTAACCACACCTAATCCTGCAACTGACAGTGTAACTACTAACAATATGACTACTGATAATGTAACCACACCTAATCCTACAATTGACAATGTAACTACTAACAATATGACTACTGATAATGTAACCACACCTAATCCTGCAACTGACAGTGTAACTACTAACAATATGACTACTGATAATGTAACCACACCTAATCCTACAACTGACAGTGTAACTACTAACAAAATGACTACTGCCTATGCAACCACACCTAATCCTACAATTGACAATGTAACTACTAACAATATGACTACTGATAATGTAACCACACCTAATCCTACAACTGACAGTGTAACCACTAACAATATGACTACTGCCTATGCAACCACACCTAATCCTGCAACCACTGCTGACCCTGTAACTCCCCCACCCACCATTCCTACCTCCATCCCCACAAGTACTACCATTCCCAGCTCCTCCATCAGTGCTACATCCACGCCCACCACTGCCCCCACCACCAGCACTCTTTCCACCACTGCCATCCACACAACCCACCCTCCTCTGAACTGCGCCAATGGAGGTGAGCTACAGAATGGATTCTGTGTCTGTCCCATTGAATGGACTGGAAGAAACTGCTCAATAGGTGGGTCTAAACTGCCACAGCTGTGATGGCACCTTCGCCTGTTCTAAACATGTTCTTAGTTATCATTATATTATTATATTGTTATCAGAGGTATATTCTGCTCTGTGTTTGATATAAACCGATGTACCACATTTAAATCTCTCAGAAAATGTCTGCATGGAAGAAACCATTCAAGTCATGAATCAAAACTTTACTTTCCCAAGAACTACCATCGGTTGGTTCGGTTATTCTGAGCAGAAGTGTGAACCTAATACATCTAGTGGTAAGATAAAGGATTTGTTGTTTTCCTGGTACAGAATTGCCCCATTTTTGTCTGCAGCGTATTGCGGCACCTGAGTGTGTTGACTCTCTTGGCACTGTGGCAACTGGCTTGGGATGGAATACCATCACTGGAGATATTTTAAATTAACATAAATATCTCTACATGACATTCACTGTTTTCTGTTTATCAACAGGGAATGTGCCGAGGGCTTCAGCAAGGTGTACCGGTCAATATGTGACTCCAAAGTTTGACACCCCAAATGTCTTACAGTGTGACATAACTCTCAGCAACATTCAAGGAAATGTAAGTAAAATTTAATTGGGACAATCTAAGTGCTTGTACAGTATTTAACTACATACATTATTTCGTTTTGATCCGCGTAGCTATCCAGCACATCTGATTTGCTGCAGTTAGCGAGTAGTACTCAGATTCTGACATCAAATCCAGAGACTCTAACAGCTGATAATGTTACCAAGGCGATTGACATAACCAACACCCTCCTTGAAAGGTCTTCAAATATCTCTGAGGTGCAGTGTTTCCAAACCACAACACACCATTAATTTGAACAATGAGGCTATATATATTGTTTTATTTATATATTGTAATTTATATGTATATATACAATATTTATACATACTGCATATTTATATTTGTTTTATCTACAATATACAAATAGTGTTTATCAGAGAAAGAGAGATACTATGTGAAATATTCCACTATTCTATTATTCAAAGCTAACTGTGGTGGTCTGGTACTATTGCAGGCAGTTGCCGTGGCAGCATTGACCACTGTTAGTCAGCTGCTAGAGGCTTCTGTACCGGACAGTGTAGCAGAGGTGTCTGGTGAGAGGTAATGTGGATTGCATAATTTACATTTTACTCATGTAGCGGACACCTTTTGAATCATCCAGACATGCTTAAGTGACCAGAGAGAAGGCCACATTACGGCAATGTTTTTCTTGTGAGGTAATTTTGTCTCTCTACCTTTCTGATTTGCCCACAGCCTAACTGAAAGTTTAGAGAATATCTCACTGGGGTCAGACAACACATCTCTAGTGGTCCAGCCCAACCTCGCGGTCCAGTCTGTCGTACTAACCAGTAACGACATAGTAGGCGTCCATTTCTCTGCACAAACAGGTTGATTGGAGAAAGCCTCGTTCATCCATCTTTGCAGATACATTTGCTGTCAACACTTTTTAGATTCTAATTAAATGATCAACACAATAATTTCCCCCTTCTCCAGGATTATCTAGTAATTTTTCAGCTGATAGAATTAGACTGAATACCAATGCGTCTGAACTTGTGTCTGACAATGGAAATACCACTGATGTCCAGATATTCATTAGATTATCACCAGGTGAGTTGACAGTGGACCTAACGCCATACAGTAGATTTACCATCAACCCCCTTAGAGTTTCCTTGTGTTTATCACATACGTCCTATGAGACATACTAAACAAAATCTCGCACAATACACAATCGAGTAGATAAAAATACAACTCTAATTTCTCCCTCCTTTTCTTTTCCTCTACAAACTGTGCCTCGTCCCCTCAGGAATGCGGCGTCGAAGTTCTGGCATCTCTGTTGGCTTTGCGCTCTACCAGAACGACAGATTCTTCAGATCAAGGGATTTCAGAGCCCACTTGGGCAGTCGTAGAAGGGTCATCTCGGGAAATGTGAAAGGAGCTGGAAGGATGGGGGCCGACCATGTGGAAATGATCTTCAGGCCAGTCGTAAGATCCCCTGAAGACCCGTGTTTTAGATTAGCTTTGCTTGATACAGCATGGCACTTGTTCATGATTATGGAGGCTGGATGAAACTGAATTATATTATTGTTGCTTGCTTTCCTCCAGGTACACTCTAGCAACTCAGGCCAATCGTAAGATCCCCTGCAGACCTGTGTTTTAGATTAGATGAAAGGGAACTGCTGTGTAAATACAAAACCCCAAATTACAATGGGATAAGTTACCCATTAACTCCTCTTAACAGTGGAACGGTCACTCCCCTGGCTGTGACACTGGTTCTGTTTCTTTCTTCCTTGTGTTCTCCTCCCTCCCTTTCCCTGTGTGTGCGTGCATGTGTGCATGGGCGGAGTCTCCCGGGAACAGACAACCATTCTCACCTGTGGCAGATCTGCAACCAACAACCTATTTAACCCTTGTGTTATCTTCGGGTCATTCTGACCCATCAGTCATTGGGACCCACCGTCGTATTGCGACAACTTTACCGCATACAAAAACAAAGTTAAGCATTTTCTTTTAACCGTTGGGCTGTCTCAGACCCCCCACATTGCGAAGGTTAAAAGAAAATTATTTTTATTTGTTTTTGTATTGGGTAAAATTGGGTCATGTGACCCGAAGGCAACACAAGGGTTAAACCCTGCTCACCATCCAGACTCTGCCAGATTGTTACATCAGCCACATGTTCCCGCTCGAGACTCCAGCTTTTCTCCAGCCAGCTACTTGCCTTGCCCTGCTCTCACCTGAACAACTGCAGCCCATAGTTTCACACACTCTTTCCTGGACATAAAATACTCACCTTTTGAGACTTTGTCTCTCAAGTCCGTTTTATGGTCTGAACATTGTTGCACTGTAACAGGAACAAGGAAGTCTTGGTGTATCAACTGTGCAACAGCATTCATCCATTTCACCACCATCTAAATGTCTATTTGTGTTTGGTTCTCCGGTTATGGTGATGACAAAGTAACTTGTTTCTTTTCTCAGAATGTCCCCAACACAACCCTCTACAACTTTGCATGCGTGTTCTGGAACTACAACAAAAGTGAATGGAGCACTGAAGGGTGCTCTAAAGTCAACGTTTCCTCTGAGGCCCTGAGTTGTTTTTGCAATCATACCACCAACTTTGCTGTGCTAATGGCAAGTCCTCTCTCACCTCTGTCTTTACTGCCCTCAGCTGTGAACTACTCACATACAAATCAAACAACCCTGTTATCTTTAAATCACTTTGGAATGTCATAGTTGTTTAGTTGTTTCTCCTCCTCTAGTCCTACAGGGTTAAATATGTCTACGCTGAAGCCCTGGACTGGATCACCTATCTGGGGTGTTCTGTGTCTGTTGTGGGCTTGATTATCACAATCGTTTTTTACGTAATGACCAGGTAAGATTCAAAAACAGGATCTTTGCTGTACCGTGATTTGGCAACCCTCACGAAAGAAACCTTCACACAGAAAGCAAATTGGTACGTTTACTTTTTTAATTGGTTCCTCAGGAAATCCGGTAACAGCAGCCCAGCAGTCCTGATGGTGAGCCTCTGTGTCAGTCTCCTCATCTTCACCCTCCTCTTCCTGCTGGGGATCGACAACACCAACCCACAGTCCCATGAACCTGAAGACAAGGATGCCAATGTCATGCCTTCCTCTGACATGCACGTCGACCCAGACCACGGACCCTGCACTGCCGTGGCAGTCTTACTGCAGTACTTCCTGATGGCCACCTTTGTCTGGAACTTTCTCTATGCCTGTCACATGTTCCTACTGCTCTGGAACCCCCTGAGGAGACCCCCATCCTACCTCCCGACTATCACCGTGGTCACTGGATGGGGTACGTAGGTAGCGGCGTAAAGTAACAAAGTAGAAAGTACTATTTGTCACTGTACCATTGTTTTTTTGTTGGGTTTCTGGTCTTTACTTAAGTATTCAACTTAATTCTGCTACTAAACTAAATGTCCAACAAACAGCAGATTGATGATACTCACCCCCCCCCCCCCCCCCCCCCCCTATTTATTACGTCTTCGCTTCATTTAAAAGAAGCCTAGACAAACACCATAAAATCATTATGCGTTACACCCTTTGCAGAGGCGCAGGCAGGGGGACAGGTGGACTGCAGGGGTGCTGCAGCAGGCCTGTGACAGGGCTGTGACAGGACACGCCCACTGCAGGGTGCTGCAGCTAGTTGTGTACCAACACTGTCTTCTCTCTCCCAGGAGTTCCTGCTGTTCTTGTTTCCATCACATTGGGAGTCACCTACAGAGTGGACAATCCATTAAACTACCGACAGGAAGAATTGTAAATCGAAACTTTACTTTCATTTTTTGTGGTTGTTTCAATATTACTTACAGTGCAAATTAATTCAATGGTGTACAGTAACAGCAACTGAACACGAACAAAGGGAAGCTTTTTGACATCAAATTTACTGTATAATATACTTCAGTACAAAACATATAGAGGTAGATTTTCACCACTGTACAGTACTTTACATCAACCACAAAGTAACTACTTCCTTTTGACCCTCCAGTTGCTGGCTTGCTGCTGTAAACCGAGAGGGACAGTTTGACTTTGCAAAGCCAATGTTCTGGGGGTTCCTCATCCCAGTGGCTCTAATTCTGATCTTTAACACAGTTATCCTATGCTATTTTAGCTACACAACATGCAGGACAGACCCGGAATTAACCAGGTACCGATGATGTAGCTCACTGCAATCATACATAAACAAATCCTCATAGTCGAAGGGCTTGTAAAAATGTTTTTATTGCACTTCTCTGTTGTGAGTGCTCTACTATCTGCTGTAAGCTTTTTTTCAATTTTCTCCACAGCACCACACAGTCCTCCAACAAGAAAAAACTTCTGAGTAGTTTCTCGTTATCAGTGGTGTTGGGTCTCTCCTGGATAATAGGCTACCTGATGCTCATCATACCAAAAAAGAACATGCACTTCATCCTGAACATCGTCTTCTGCCTGTGTACCACCACACAGGTACCTGTGTTGTGTTACCTATGTTCTCATTGAGTCAGACAGGCAGTACATAGGGGACATCCCTGGGGACAAGCTCTGTCAAATGTGTGATGAAAACATCCAAAATACCCCTGATGCCTATGCAGTATGCACACTCTTATTAGTGACTGTTTCAGCCCCCACATAGAATTGTGAGATAACTCCCAGGGAGTCAGATGGCTGAGCGGTGAGGGAGTCGGGCTAGTAATCTGAAGGTTACCAGTTCGATTCCCAGCCATGTCAAATGACGTTGTGTCCTTGGGCAAGGCACTTCACCCTACTTGCCTTGGGGGAATGTCCCTGTACTTACTGTAAGTCGCTCTGGATAAGAGTGTCTGCTAAATGACTAAATGTAAATAAGTGACATGGGAAACTCACTTACCATGTTGTTGCAACTCCCCAATAATCCTGTCTGAACAAACAATAGAACAGTTACAGCTCATAAAATGAAGACCTATAAATAATATAGACCTATAAATAATTCAGAACCATTCGCATCTATATTTTTTGTCTTTCACAGGGACTTCAAATCTTCATTCTGTTCGTAGCAAGAACGTCCAAATTCAGGCAAATGATATTTGATCTTCCTATCGGCCGCCATGTCAAAGGTTTCACTCTATGGAAACACAAAGCCAGAAATAAAATCGATTTATACAAAGAACTGGATGCATACAGCTCTAGCCAGTCAAAACTGGTTGTTTCAGAAGAGACAGTATTAGACCGCTAAACCTCTCTTTCCTCCATCATCACTGTTGGAGCCATTATACAACTTTGTTTTGTTTATATGATTTTTTGGATATGGAACAAATTGGAACTGTAACTTAATTCAGGAGTCGATGTGCAATGCACATAACGACAGTTGCAGACTCGAAACTTCAATGCACTGATTGAGCAATGACGACACACTCATCTGCATACCTACTCATTATTATCTGTCTGCTGTGACTGACGCCTGTGTTTATTCCTGTATCATTCCATTCTTTCCCAGCGCAACCCATTAGTACACGATACATTCCTCTCGTTCTGTCACCTCCTCCAACATCTCAGCTGTGTGGTGTACGTGAAAACTGTTTTTCAAGGGAATTAGTTTCTGTTTCTAGTTTCTATGGAATGTTTTTGTTTCCTGTTGTCTAACTGAAAGCTGATATTGAATTAATAAGGATCTGAGCCTTATTAAAAGTGTTTTATTTACGACGCGGTGTGAAAGGGAATCGTTCTTTTAGATTCAAATTTGCGGGCGTTCTTATTTACTACTCTAGGCTATGTTCCATTGTCATGTTCGGTACTGTGCATGAAAACAGGAATGATTCCTCCGTGTTGTGTTTCATACGTGAAGAAAACCCCTATTAGATGTGCACATGAACATGCATTTACCCCACCCTCTCATTGCCACTGCCTGCATCCCTCATAATAAAACGTTATACATTGTAGCTACAGGAGATGTGATTTTGTAGGTGGAAGCAAGTTGCTAACATTGCACATGTTTGTGTGTCTTTCAAACAGATATCGCAGTGATTGCACTGTGTGCTCATTTCCGTCTTTGGATAAACTCTGTTAATCCAACATAACGGATGTTCTTATGTCACATGGATACATTGACCACTCCTCAAGTAGGCCTCGCACAAGATTTAATTGGGGTTTAATATTCTGTTGCAACCCTTACCCACTAGATGGCGCTATTAATTTAATTTAGATTAATATAAATATAAATAATTAATATAAATAAAGTGTTGAATATTGATATGATCTGTTTCCCACCTTGTTAAGTCATTGTTGATAGTTATTGTGAGCAATCATTAACATGATCAGTGTCTTCACATAGATGAGGTATCAGTAATCATTATATAGGCCTATAACTAAAGGTAAACTGAGCAAATATGTTATTTTAGAAGAGTGTATCAAACTGGTAGCCCTTCGTATGAAGGGAGTCAGGTGGCTGAGCGGTTAGGGAATCGGTCTATTAATCAGAAGGTTGCTGGGTCGATTCCTGGCCACGCAAAATGATGTTGTGTCCTTGGGCGAGGCACTTCACCCTACTTGCCTCTGGGGAATGTCCCTGTACTTACTGTAAGTCGCTCTGGATAAGAGCGTCTGCTAAATGACTAAATAGGGAGTCAGGTGGCTGAGCGGTTGGGAATCGGTCTATTAATCAGAAGATTTCCGGTTCGATTACCGGCAGTGCCAAATGACATTGTGTCCTTGGGCAAGGCACTTCATCCTACTTGCCTCGGGGGGAATGTCCCTGTACTTACTGTAAGTCGCTCTGGATAAGAGCGTCTGCTAAATGACTAAATGTAATATGAATTAGCAGTATACTTAAGAATAATATTATTATCTACATTGGAGCTATATTGTTTGGACTATTAATAAAACGTATACAATTCTCTTTAAAAACTATTACTGTTTTCTGCTAGGGTACATACAAATAGACTCAATCAAATGCTTTCTTTGAGTGAAAAAATAGGAAAACTGAAAAAACGAATGTCAGAACAATAACATGAATATTTATAAATATTATTGTAAATGATGATTGGTTAGCAATTTTTATAAGTTTATTGTAATGTAAAAACATTATTGTCTCGTTTCAAAAATAAAATATTGATTGGAACTCTCAAGATATTCAGCTTTGTGGGAACTCAGCATAGGTTTAGATCTTGACTGCAATGGAATCTTTTATCTCACATTGCCTTGTGGAGGCGCCCACAGCCTACTCTATTCTTTTTTCCCAACCAGAACTCTCAGTGCACATATTACACATCAGTAATTTTCTCGGATTAAGGGCGTTTAGTCAACCTGCTGCATGTTTAGCTTGAATTTAGATTGATTATATTTAGATTAGGCAATTAGGTGGTTGCACCTAATGTGCAAATACCAAACGATGCATGATATTGTCATTTATTTTGCTTTAATTCGTGAAAGTTCTCTATTTTAATACATTAGCAGGTGTAAAATAGTAGTCTATTCTGTCGGATTTGTGAGTTGAAAGAAACAAGGATTTAGCCCTAGTGGGTTTTGGTTCATCCAGGGACACAACTTGAGCTTGTTGTTTAAGACAGCCGTTCACTGCTCAGGATGCACAGAGACCAGAAATTACACCGAACTGTAAAAGGAAATGGACTGCATTTATATAACGCTTTTCTACCTTGGCGGCACTCGAAGCGCTTTACAATGTATGCCTCTCATTCACCCATTCATACTCATACTCACACACCAACGGCAGCGAGCTACCATGCAAGGCGCCGGCGTGCCCATCGGGAACAACTTGGGGTTCAGAGTCTTGCTCAAGGATACTTCGGCACATGGCCTTGGAGGAGTCGGGGATCGAACCGCCAACCTTAATTAACAGACGACCCTCTCTACCCCCTGAGCCCACAAAAAGAGAAGAAGAAAAAAAAACAGTCTGTCGTGACGCATTTAGCCCTTTTTAATAGACACATGTTCACTTTTTACTATGAGTCGTTAGCTTCCTCTCCTTAAGTCCTTTGCCCGCTCAGTCTAGGTTCCAGTCATTTCCTGGAGGCCCACGTCAATGGCATCATCCTGTTTCTCAGAAACACAGATTGCTGGTTTCAAGTGCAGGGAATTTACATATATTTGCAGGGTCGACTGTTTCACAGCATTCTGTACATTTAACCCTCTTTGCACTGTGATTTTCCACACCGGCAGTGGCGAGAGCCAAAGTCGATGCTGTATCGAGTCGTATCAAGTCTACGAAACAGAGCTATACAACAGGGCACATTTTGTCTCACCTCTGTCAATCTGCCTTTTTGTCACAGAGATGTTTTTGAGCTCCTGGTTTACTTGGGATTCAAGAAGCCGTGTCGGTCTAACGGCAGACAAATTGGTTCACGTCCTGTAGACCAGGGTTTGATATCTAGTCGGCCTCATCTCCTTTAAAAATGGCAAAGGAAGTAGTCAGTATTATGAGTATCACCCTGATTCATATTTCTGTGATAACAGACAGGCCTCTCATCTCAGGCCTTCCATGTCTAACAGGCGGGATTTACGTGGAGGAGAAGAAGAACCATTGCCAGATCGCAAAGAAAACAATCTGCGAATAGAAATACAGCGACTAGCCAAATCACAACAGTCTGTTGCTGAGGCAACGGCTCAGCTGGATCCAGGGACATCAACCCTGAGAGATTGTGGACAGGAGCTGTCGAGATTCCTCCAGACCCAGCAGATTCACCCCCCTGAACCCCTCCTGCGTTAGTTTGGTGTGCAAGCCAGGCCCCAGTTACAGAGCAAGATTTGCTGCTGTGTGTGTGTGTGTGTGCTTCTCTATGTCCATGAGTGTGCAAGTGCACGTGTGTGTGTCTGCGGGGGCAAGAGAGTGAGTTGTTGTGGATGGTGTCGACAGGCCTAGGGGGAAAGCGTTTTGGGTCTCCCACTGAGCGAGAAGCTGGCCGGCTCCTTCTACCCCAGCCTTTGTTGTGAATCCCTCGGCTGCTCCTCAAACCTCCCATCTGTAAGCGATAGAGGATCCGATGAATGTAAACCACAGCCGAAACACCTGCAGTCTCTCCCATGGCAGAAACAGACCAGCAGTGTCATGCTCAAAGAGTCTGTTGTTTTTCCAACGAGTTTCATCTTTTTCTTGTTTTGGAGAATCGACAGCCACAACCCCCTCAGGTTCCGCTACATCCACCAGTAGGATTGTTAGATGTTTTCAACGTGAGGCTCAGAAGTAACTGACGGTTAGATGGCCCGAATGTTTATGTCCAACAGTGAAGGATTTGAGAAGCCTGTTTTCTGCTCTTCCTGTTGGTGTTAACGCTTGGGTTCTGTATTCAATTACGGCCTCCTGAATGCTTCAGCCTAATATTAGAATAAGTGTGGTAAAACAAGAAAGGGAAAAGAAAAGAAACCTCTCTTTTCTCTCTCTGTGTTCCTCGCAGAAAGTCTGTCTGACCCAGAGGTTTGTGCACGTTTGCGGCGTGCACGTTTGCGGCGTGCCCAGAACCGTCGGCACGTGCCGGGGCCGCGACCTCACGTGGGCCTGCGGAACTCAGGCATGTGTGGCGAGGAACAGGCCACGCCTCCTCGCAGGAACACAATGAGAACAGAGGAAAGCAGCACCGAGACGGCCATGGCACTGGTGTCTTCAGTGTGCTCTCCCTATTCTCCCTGCCCCCCCCCCCCCCCCCCGTGTTCTCCCTATTCTCCCTGCCCCCCCCCCCCCCGTGTTCTCCCTATTCTCCCTGCCCCCCCCAGTGCTCTCCCTATTCTCCCTGCCCCCCCCCCCGTGTTCTCCCTTTTCTCCCTGTCCCCCCCAGTGTTCTCCCTGTTCTCCCTGCCCCCCCCCAGTGCTCTCCCTATTCTCCCTGCCCCCCCGTGTTCTTCCTATTCTCCCTGCCCCCCCCCCAGTGCTCTCCCTGTTCTCCCTGTTCTCCATGCCCCCCCCAGTGCTCTCCCTGTTCTCCATGCCCCCCCCCCAGTGCTCTCCCTGTTCTCCCTGTTCTCCCTGCCCCCCCCAGTGCTCTCCCTGTTCTCCCTGCCCCCCCCCCCCAGTGCTCTCCCTGTTCTCCCTGCCCCTCTCTTCTGTGTACACATCTGCTCCCTTTGTCAGTCAGGTCATTTGTGGAGATCAGAAGGTTCAGAAGGTTGCTGGTTCGATTCCCAGCCGTGCTAAATGACGTTGTGTCCTTGGGCAAGGCACTTACCTTAAGTCACTCTGGATAAGAGCGTCTGCTAAATGACGGATGTAAAATGTCCAGCCGCACTGCTACACGTGACAAATACATAGACTACACCCACACCCCAACAAGGAAGACACACCCACCATCTTACCCCCATCCCCTTACCCCCACCCCCTCAAAACTAAAACGTCTGTTCAGTGTCCTTCAAATTCTGCAGCATGAACTCTTTGGAGAGGGTTGAATGTCAGACCTGCATATCCAAACAGGCCAAGTCTGTAGTCTAAGTCATCACTCCTACTTGCAGATAGGATCGTTGGGACGGGTGACTGATATCCTATTGTCTACTTCTGCAGTAGCTCACCTTGTCGAGTGACAGTAATTTATGTGAGTTTAGGAACCCGTTGAGAGGGGTTGACCTGAGCCGACCTGCAACACAAGCGGAGGACTTCACACTCTCAACAGGGTGACGCTTCTCAGGAGAAGGTGCTTGTGAGCCTCCAAATGGGAATTCTTTGATCAAGTGACAGCGAACGCTTTCATAAATCAAGAACTGTAGCGTTCTCTCTTTCTTTCTCTCTCTCTCTCTCCTTTTTCTTTCTCTCTTTCTCTCTCTCTCCTTTTTCTCTCTCTTTCTCTTTCTCTCTCTCTGTCTCCCTTTCTCTCTCAGTCATGGAAAAGGTGACTCCTTCTTGCTCTCTGAAAAGGCGTTCAGGCCCTTCAAATGGAGTGAATAGTCAGCCTCTTACAAAAAAAGGCTGTGATTGTAAAGGCCTCTTAAAAACCCAAGGTGGAAACATTAGAGACTCAATAGCTCTGATGAGTATCCCGGCCTGTTTTTATATGTCAGCTTTTATTTAAAGCCATTGTGGGCTTTAATTATGCGTCATTGAGAAGATGGATTGCTCTTCGCTAAAACAGCGTCCCAGTGCCTGCACCATGCCAAGATCTGGGAAAGGAGTGTCGCTAATGACATCATACGTGGTTTCAGCTAAACTTTGTCCGGATGATACCATTATTCAGTTAATCTGATGTGTTTTTGTTCCTGGAGATGAATGGGAAAGGAATATCCTGTGCACCTGTGTACATTTCTAGGCTTGTGTGGTTGAAGGCTATTTACAACCATTGGTGACCTGTCTCACACATTCCTAATGCAAGCCAAATGAGGACACATTGATGGTCTTTTCTCCCAGGAGTGACTCTACAGCACAGAGGGGGAAAGTCGTACATTTGAGACCCTCTTTTAGGGCTCTTCCTGGTAAGGTATGAATCATTTTGACATGTGTACGTTCTAGACATCAGTTACAGTCATTCCTGCGTGAGTTGTGTCACCACACAATCCCTGAATTCTACACAGTTGAGTTTAGCCTGTGCCTGTAGTCCTGGTCCACTTTAGTCTTCACGCAAAAACTCAAACCCTAACCCTAACCTTTAATTAGGAATAGACAGTGTGAGCCTGAGATCATAAATAAACTCTGTCCTCTGTAAATCTTGGTCTCTCTCCTCACTACGTGTAGCAGGAGTGTTAGGGGTTCTTGAGCGTTTGACATAGAAGGTTTGTGTTAAATCACAGTGATATACACTGGACCAACGAGACCTCAGTTTCTTGTGTATTCAGGCAGGTGTTTAGGTAAAGCATGGGCTGTACTGTTATTTAGGAGTCAGGCTGTCGGGTCAGTGCCACAGCCTGATGTATGGTGTCGTTTCTCAAGAAGTTTTCACAGAGCTGGAAAGTTTCACAGCAACTTTATCAGTTGGCGGCGAACTGGGTTCAACTTGACTTCTTCTATTATAGCCTCAGCTTCCTCTTTGTAGCCTTTGAAACTATTCAACTTTTACAATCTTACAGACTCTTTTCAAAATAAATCAAGGTAGCACACCATCATCATACCTCTACGGAGTTTCACTGTAGGTATAAATCACTTCACCAACTTTATCTCTTGACAAATGTTCCTATTCTCTATTGATTACTCAACTCAGACAAAACTCAGACAAAACATGTTTTGTCTGAGTTGAGTAAACAAACCCTGCATGAGAGGACCTGGGGACTTCACGGATCATTGTAAATGTAAATGGTGGTCACTGTCCCCTTTCAACATGTGGGCTAAATGTGATTTCCTGTGGCAGGGGTGGTCGTGGTGATCGAGGTGCTTGGCGAGGGTGATGTCAGACGCACAACAGGCACAGCTACAGCGTTGATGTGTGTGAAGCTGCTCAAAACAGAGCTCTCCACAGATGGCGTGTGTTTGTCTGGGAAAGAAATGTACAGGTGGACCTCATATTTCTCCCCAGCTTTGTTACTCTTACTAAATACAGATGTATGTCCTGGGACGGGTCAAGTTCAAGAATGTTGAATATGGGGTAAAAAAGATGTAGTCAGGTGAGATTAGAGAAGGGTGTCCTGACTTTTTCCATGCTTTCAATGATTCTAAGAACTGCTGATTTTCTCGTCACAGAATTGTTGGCGTAAGAAATAATTTTCCTGCTCAAATAAGGTTTTTCCTGCAAAACTCTGAAGGCTGAACACATCTTACAACTCTATTCAAGCCCCATTGGCATACTGCGCCAAAGAGCAATATAGAATTACCATACACCTTAAAGGTGAAGACTTCAGTATGTCGTTATGGAAAACACAAACTTTATAGTTGCTTTCTGTAATCAAACACCAGAGAAAATGACTTTCTTGTCACCTTGAAACAGTATTGTTTGTCTTGATTGTGTTACATCACACATGATTAACTGCATCATAACAAATCCTGTCCCACTTTATTGGCCACATGTAAGTGCCATGTTTACTGTCCTCAGGGCGTTTACTCTGCAATAACAAAGTTTATGGTGTCTGGAAGTGAGATGTGTTATCTGACATTAGCATGGTTTTCAGTTGGTATCTTGGGTCTAATGGCTAGGGTGTTTGTCTTGATATAAAAGCGATGATAGGAATGTCGGCTGTATGTACATTGTGGGTTTCATTCCCGTCTAAATCCTGCTAAATCCTTGCCCTTGGTTCTTGTGTTTTCAGGTAGATCAACACCATTGTGGGTCCCCTCGTGGGTTGAGTGTGAGGTCAGTGGGTGCTTCATTTGCAGACCAATTTGGTGTGTGTGTGTGTGTATTTTTGTTGGGATGGAGTACCATAGACCTTGGAAGAGTCTGGAGCAGATTAGAGTTGCTCTGTAGAAATAATCAAAACACTGGATATAATTTTTCATAATTGTACCCAGCCGCCATGGTTGGAATAGTTGTGGGTCAGTGGTCCGCTGCATGACATCATCTGATCAGTTCAGACACACATTTAATGAGTGGGCAAGTAGGATTTTGCCCAGTCTGTATAAATGTGGCAGTTATGCTTTCCTCTGGTATTTGACATGTTCTACACTAATACAAAAAATAAAATGAGAGCATTTATATAATAGCATAATTACAATTTATTATAGATGAATGGATTAACTGAGTAGTTATGTTTAAGCATTTGTATCATTAAATCCAATTTCAGCAAGACAAAAAGTGATCTGTAAAACTATCGCAGCATCGAATAATTAAATCAATAATAATGTAATTTTTAAACAGAAATACTCTGGATTAATTAGTTTGAGAGTAGTCAGGAGATTATTATTTTTTCTGAAAGGCTGAATCTGTTATGATTGTTCATTACAGTGAGATTAAGCCTTTTCCAGCAAATTTGACATGGATGATTAATTCCTTCTCCTCAAAAAACTGACAAGGGATGGTGTTTAATTTCCTGGCCTCCTTGAAGGTCTCAACCCAGCCAATTTATGCTCTCACAGGAAAATATTTTTTGTATTTTTTGCTTACTGCTTGTAAGACAACCATGTAAAAATACTTTTTTACATAAACAAATGTTAATGACGGAAACAGATTGGGAAGTGAAACCTTGTCTTAGTGAGGAATGGATACATATTTTACATCATTTGTCATTAGTGTATTTATGTTTGTCTTTTAGCAAGCAGTGAACAATTAGTATATGCATTCTCAATGTTGATACAAAGAGCCTACAACATCCTCTTGTAGTGTGTGATGACATCAGAGCCATTGACTTTCAGCACGTCAGGGAGTCTTCCTGGAATGTCTTTTCCTGGCAATATGTGGACCATTTTAATAACGTGTCCACTTAGCAGATGTTTCCATCCAAATCGACACACCGGGGGGATGTTAGTGTTTAACCTTGTGATCAGCGGTCACATGCTCTGAGCTGTACGTATCACATGTTGTACCTGGAAGCTTCTTTGGAATTAGAATTTCACTGAAGTTCTTTTTAGTGACAGCAGAACTACTCCAGTGTTCCGCCATCTGATAGTCCCTAAGCAAACACTGAGAATCTAGACCCTGGGGCTGAATTTTATAGGCAGGTTTTCAAAGCACAAACTCTTCACTTTGCCCATGTCTGAGGTCAAAGAATCTGCGTGGAGAGCTTTGCCTATTGCTTCATCCTCCTTCATCAGCCCAAATACAAACCCAAACACAGAGATGGACGCCTGCAGCTCGTGTCTCACAGTGGCTGTCTGAACTCCTCCTTTCTGTCACGTTCTGCGGGTGAAGATGTGGGGTTGTGTATCATCTTGTCTTTCTGCTGCTGTCCGTGATCCGCTAGGGGTGTCCGGCATGCTAAAAGGTCCCTTGACGTGGTTTACCACTCTGGTTGCTGTGATGGGCTGTGATGGTGAAGGAGACATATCTGGTGGGTGTAGTTAGACCCACTGGCAGGGGGAACTGGTGAACAAATCAGACAGTTACGGAAAATCCCTTCCTTTTCCTTTTTACCCTGAAGTCAGATGCAGTTCAGGTTACTTGACATTATCAGCCACAGACAATGTTATCCACCCACCGGAATGATAGAAAAACACCTAAAGTTACGTGTTGGTCTAGTGTCAATGACTAGTTTTGATTCTGTTTCTGATTCTTTTTTTACTTATCATTTCAAATCATCAAAACCCTGGGAATGATCAGTGTTAGCCATCGCTACGCGTACAACGCATGTCTTACTTTCCTCCACAGTCTCTACACTGAGGAGGGTATACGTGTCACTCAGTGATGGAGCGTTCAACTGCAGATCAAGAGGTCGCAAGTTCAAATTCCCCAGAATGCTGCTTTGTAGAAAAGCATCTGCTTTAGCACACAATATGATACGATGATGAAAAAGACAGATTCATATCTCGTGCCACAGAATTATCAGCCTTTGCCATTACATTAAACAGCCTGCTGGTGCAGGGAAGTACGTTGTTTCATGGGTCTTTGTGATGGAGAACTTCTCAGGGAGTGCCGTCTTCGTAGAAGTGGTTCGACATGTCGAAGGCACCAAGCATGGCTTCCTGTTTGGCTCTCCAGATGGAACACAGTCCACTGAAGTCATCTTTCCATTTTCATCCTTGAATTTCTGAGATGTTGTGCTTCAGGTTTTTCACTCCTTCCCTGCCTGTCTGTCTGTGTCTGTCACCATGTTGTCTCCCTCCATGTGGGTCTGTTTTTCTTCGCTGTTGGCATGTGGCTCTCGACCAATTAGCATGCCGGATCATCCCCGCCAGCGCCAATCAGCAGAATCGCTGGCCAGAGCCAATAACCAAAGCTTGTGGTTTGGCACCAGAATAGTGTTTCTGCCTCAGAAGTCTACAATCCTGAAGAAGAGCCGATCCTGGCCCCAACTCCTTTTTTTATAAAGCAGGAACAGTTATTCATTTCATTATTGTCATCCAGCGACAGTTATGAAAGTAAAGTATGCCGGTCACACTGGAAACACGAGGCTGTGGAAACTAAGGCTTGCCCGGTTGTATCTTTCTGCAAGTCAGGAGTTGTAACTCATCATGGATATGCTGTTTTTGAGGTTAATGGACTGGATTTACACAACCAACTTTGCACATACTGCCAACGATTACGATCACCAACCGAGTCAACCGAGCCCTAGAAGAAATGTACACAAATGCGTTTGCGTTCTGATTTGAGGCCATGAGATCCTGGATGAATCCATTCCCCTGAAGAATGTTAACCAGGAGCAGACTTAGGGTTAGCTGTCCTCTTGACACACTGAGGCCTCAGACACAGATGATGATTCGAGCTGCCTTAGGTTTGTAACAGATCCAGTGCCTTCCTGTGTGCAGACTGTCAGTTGCCAGGTAGAGGCTTGTCCTGAAGGAAACCATAAAACGCTGGAGGTCGTGTCAGCGAAGGTGTTTGACGGGTCAGCGAAGGTGTTTGAGATTTTCACAATGATGAATGATACTGTTTTAAACGACACACGTCTAGTACACAGGACTGACATGGCGTTGGCCTTTTATGCCTGGCCCTGGGAACAAGGGAATGTATTGATTATATTATTTTACCAGTGATGATCTCAATTGTTGTTTGATGGAAGCCAGACGCTTTTAAAAATTTGTTTCCATTTTTGTTCAAGTCTTATTATTTGCTTTGTGTTGTTTTTCAGCACATTTACAGCCTGTATTTGACTGCAATTTTTTAAAAATCTGCTTTTTGGATTTCTTTGAAAACCAACATAAATCTATGTTTTTCTCTGGCCAAATTAACAACAGCTGGATTCTTAAGCACAACTGCAGCAGAAGGGCCAGTGCCGACTGTGTCTCTTTCACACTGTTCATTGTCAGCACACTTTGCTCAATCTCCCCAGACTCCAGGCCTCCAGGCCTCCGCATTTCTCTCCAAAACCTAAAGCTAATCCACTGCCAGGAGAGTTTCCTGCTGAATTTACAAATGGACAGAATTTACACTTCCTTATTAATATTGTTTAAAAACTTTTTCTACATCTACATCTGCACAATCATATATATTTTCCTGTCCAGAAATAATTGTAATCAGCATGTGTTCTGTTGTTCTCTTCATGATCATTCCAAGCAGGAGGCAAATCACTGTCACATCCTTAAACCAGATGAGAAAGTGCAGACAGTTTCTTCATCAGAAGTAATCATTACAAGTCTGGATGTTGATAGGCCCAGCTCTGTAATGTAATTCCTCCAAGAAATTCTTCCCTCCCAAATGAGAAACATTCCTGGCTGCATGGAGTGTCAGCAGAGTTCTGGAAGTTACAAAGCTGCGTCTCGATTCTGAAACATCCCCAGACTTAGACTACACACACCATGTTGTCGCCAGAGCCCTGGAGAGGGGCTTATATGACCATGTCTACATGATTAGTCCACAACCCCCCCACTTAGAAAACACCAATTACAGTATGTTTGGTTGTTTGTACTTGGCCCAGTGTGGCTCTGAAGCTTCAGGTTTTGTTTGGAGAGATTTCATCAAACTTTTTACCCTCTTTTAGTAGATCAATGACCTCTAACAATGAGAACACATTAGTTTGATTCTAAAGTTAGGCCCTCGTTAAGATCTTATCAATCTCACATATAACAGCTGTTTCCCAGTTAGTGGAAATGCATGGAACTCCAGAGGCAGAAGGATCAGGTGGCTGAGCGGTTAGAGAATCGGGCTAGTAATCAGAAGGTTGCTGGTTCGATTCCCGGCTGTGTCAAATGATGTTGTGTTCTTGGGCAAGGCACTTCACCCTACTTGCCTCGGGGGAATGTCCCTGTACTTACTGTAAGTCGCTCTGGATAAGAGCGTCTGCTAAATGACGTAATGTAAATGTGAAAGTGAAAACTAGATGCCACAACTTCTGCTTTGATCCTTAGTGCCCTTTTGTGTTATGTAATGTGCCTTGTTGCTGTTTGTTAAAATAACACAACTTCAATAAATACATGTTTAAAAAAAGAAAGAAAATGAAAACGTTTTTCAACACAACATTCAGCAGCAACTCCTTCTGTTTATGTCCAAGTCTATTTTCAAGTGTAGCTCTACCATCTCTGCCAATAGATTTAAGATTGGAATAATTTTTAGAGGGGAATCCATCACTCGGCGATTGCCTGAAGCCAGGCGCTTTGTGCACTCTGTAGAAACAATCAGATACGCGAGGTCTCAAAGATTCACCCAGCCATCGTCTGTTTCAACAATCAGATCTTGGACATGTCAGAGAGTTGGACTTCCCCCACGGAGGCTCCCCCGTGTGAGATCAAGGTCCAGTGTTGATTAAGCGATGTCTTTTGGATGCTCTTTTAGTTTGGAATTCTTTCGATTGCTTTTGTTTGAAACTCCAAGGAAAATCACCAGGAGAACAGATGGTTGGCAGGAGTCCGGTCTCTTCCTCTCTCTGGAAGATGGGGACGGTGAGACGGGTCTTGCCGTTGGAGAGCTTGCTCCTGGAGAGCTTGCTCCTGGAGTGCTTGCTTACATTTACATTTTACATTTTAGTCATTTAGCAGACGGTCTTATCCAGAGCGACTTACAGTAAGTACAGGGACATTCCTGTACGCAATACGAATTTAGCCATCCGGCTATTTATGAGATTCTGTGCTGAGACAGTTGATACTTTAAGGGGTTTGTTCCCAGAGTTGTTTGAAATCAGGGGAAGCTCATTTTCGTTTCTCAAAGACACATTCAATTCAACGATTTTTAAGTCAGCAAAGGGATAAACACCGCATTTAGAAGGTGTGGAGAGGCGCTGGCTAACTGGGCCTGAAATTATGTCATGAAGTATGTTCTTACTTCACAATATGCTTCATCTTGAATGGAAAAGTTGTAGAAAGCAGGTGTTTCAAATGCAGTAGGGTTCTCTGTAATGACTGGGGTCAAGCTCATTCACTGACAGGGAAGGAGAAAGTACTGCTTAAGAAATGCCTGAGAAATGTCTCGTCGAGTCGGTCGCGGTGCCTTCCCACAGCAGAACCTCAATTCTAAGCACGGATGATGGTCTGAAGAGGGTTTTACGTTGAGTGAAGTTCCCTTGTAGGCATGCTATTGAAAAGAAAAGGCCTTCTTAAGCCATAACAGGATTTCTGCTTTTTTCTGAGTTGTGTAACAAAGTTGATGGATAACAGGCCATAGAGAGAAACAGAGAGAGAGAGAGGATGAGAAAGAGAGAGAGAGGTTAAGAAAGAGAGAGAGAGGTTGAGAAAGAGGAGAGAGAGAGGAGAGAAAAGAGAAAGAGGGAGAGGGAGAGAGCGAGAGCTTTAAGGAGGAAAACTGAGTGGATTTCCACTCACCGGATACTCTGACTCAAGAGTTCAAGGCAACATGTCCTTTGAAACGTGCTTCATTTAAAAGCACCCCTACTTGCAGGTTGTTTCTCAATCTTTGGATCTGTACAACCCCATCACCTTCTCTTTTTTGGACGGTTCATAGGGTTAGGGTTGTCATAGCTGGTTTTGTAGCTGAGCAGTTTGGGAAATCAGACCTTTTTTCCAGTATGCCTCTTATAGTGTACTTTCCCTGTAGTTTGTTAAAGTATCATGAGAAAACTACTTTTCCAGGAAAGGCGATGCATGCATCCCTAGCTATTTGCCCACAGCATGTAGAACTTTTTTATATTTTTAATGGTAGATAAAATATTAATGAACCTTCTACTTCTACTTTGCTAGCTGTGTTTTATGACGTTTCAATTTTTCAGTGTAAATTCCTTACATAAGATGCCAGTGGCTTGATGTGCAAGGCTGGCACTTCAGGATGACGCAAGTCCAAACCCTCTAAGTCCTGGTTTCCCAACAGTCTGCATGTTGCCTATAAATCATTCTGTAGCAGCTTGTGTTCTTCTCACAGAACACACTCTCATTTGTTGATCATTCTGGACACGATGTCCTGAATGGTCCCATTAGCCGACAATTCAATGTGGTCCTCAGTCCGTGCAATCACGTTCTCCTCAAGTACATCCCAGCATGAGAGTGGGAACTCATCCGAGAGAGCGTGTTGAAGTGCAAGGAAAGGAAAACGTTGTGTCTGATTTAGAAGCCCTCCAGGGACTATTTTGGAAACAAAAATCTAGACCAAAAAAAAAAAAGTTTCTTTTTTTTTCTTTTCGTTGTCATGTTTCTCCCGGGAGGCTTCTAGACAGATGAGTTGTGGTCCAGAGGAAATTCCCTAATCCTATCTGGGCAGGGATTCCCTGTTTGTGAACGATAGAGTTGGAGGGCCGAGTGGAGAGATGGAGGGAGGATGGTAAACGGAGAAAGGGTGTCAGGCTCTAGGGAAAGGAGGGATGTGAGAGGAGAGAAGTCTGGAGATTGATGTCCTCTTCCGTGGCGTTGACTGACACACACACGGAGACACCCCTCCGTAGAGATCGGAGTTGTGATGGTTTTTGCAGCCTCTTCTCGTCAATGCTTTGTTAATGTAATGGCCCATCCTGCACTCATCCAGCACTCATCCAGCACTCATCCAGCACTCATCCCGCCTCTGAGGGATTCCGTGTTGACATGACATCCTACTGTAGTTCCAGCAGAAAGCTAAACAGAGGTGAGCCACACAGTTGATCCTCCTTACACAGGCAGTTAAAGAAGACTTTACAATGATGACGCTTTGCGACTAGCTCAGTTAATTTACCCAACGATCAAGTAAATCTCTCCCAAAGCATTTCTGAGCAATCGCCTTTAAAGAAGCACCTGGACCTATAACTCTCTTTGTCAATCCCAATAAGATGGAGAACCACAACATCAGCCATGTTAAAACAGTCCAGCCGGCACTCTGGCACTCTGGCTGTTTAATCTCGCAGCGTCCCCATTGTTGCTCCAGAGACATCCCTCCCCCCACTCCATCAGACTGGGTTCCATCAACCAACGTTTTCCAGGAAGCAGGGAGATGGGAGTGACACCGAGGTGGAGAGGGTCCCCGGTGTCCAGACCTGCTCCTGCAGACTGAGTGCTTCCATCTGGCTGTGGACTACAACTCCCTCTGGCTGTGGACTACAACTGCCAGCAGTCTGTCCTGCGTTCCCCTGCGGCCATGTCCTGACTGGCCACGTCAATACCCAAGAAAATTAGTTTTTATCACGTCCTGTGAAAACACAAGGAATCCCATCCCTGAATGTTCAAACACATGCATGGCCTAAAAGTAGTAGCTCTTGTCATCACCCAGTGATGTAATCCAACCATCTATAAGCGATCCACAGGGCCATGTGGTTCTGACCTTCGTTGTGCACATTTGCACTCTCCAGACTCCAAATTTAGCTTGTGATCATTAGTCTGCTGCATTAATTTCCTGGCCAAGCACCACCGTTTTGCCCTCTTTTTCCTACCATGGAGAACTGGCCAGCCATGAAGCTCATCATGTGAAACTGTTAGTATCTACAGAGACTGGCCTGTTGTTGAAACAGCTGTGTTGGGTTTGTGAGTTCCCTGTGTGGGTGGCCAGTGTGGTGCGACTCGGCCACTTACAACCATGTCAGAAGAGTGCGTTGTGTAGCGTGACCGTGCGGGTCTGCCCCTTGTGGCTCTCTGTTGCGTTTGCGAGGGGGGTAGCTGTTTAGTTCCTTCTTTTCGCTCAGTCTCGCTCTGTCTTAGCTCAAGTCAAGCTTGGCCTCGACCGATCAACCAGCTTTACCATCTTTTAGAGAGTAATTTAAGAATACGGAGCCCTCACCCATTCATTTGATTACCGTGGTAACTCGAACGTTCTAGAACCATCCGTGTGAGCCGACTCAAATGGTGATATATCAAGTTCCGTTGACATGCTGTATGTTCCATCCTCATAGCACCACCCTCTGATGTGATCAACCACTGATACCCCATGATACCGCCCTTGTTGAGCCAACACATCCACATTTTGATGGATATAATCTAATCTTTGTTGTGTGTGTGGAGGAAAGACATACTTTCCTTGCAAAACAAGAAGGCTCACAATTCCACAAACTATTCCAGAGAGACAGACAGAGAGAGACAGACAGAGAGACAGACAGAGAGAGACAGACAGAGAGAGACAGACAGAAAGAGACAGACAGAGAGAGACAGACAGAGAGAGACAGACAGAGACAGAGAGGGAAAGAGAGGGACAGAGAGAGACAGACAGAGACAGAGAGGGAAAGAGAGGGACAGAGAGAGACAGACAGAGACAGAGAGGGACAGAGGGACAGAGGGACAGAGAGGGAGATAGAGAGAGTGGTGGCAGGCCCCTGGGTTGTTCCTCTATCAGAGTTCTAAGTTCCACTTTGAAGTGACATTTGTTTTTACCCCCAGAACATTACCTTCTCTAGCAAAACGTATGAAGACATCCAGAGGCAGCTTTAGAAGTCCTCCCCCTCCCTTCCTCCCTGTCTCAACACCACCACCTCGATGGATTCGAAGAATATCTGTGTTGAGTTTGGCTTTTGGATTCACTGTCGCTTTCCCGCTCTCTCTCTCTCCTTCACTTTATGTCTTTCTGACTCGCTCACTCACTCTCTCCTTCACTTTCTGTCTGACTCACTCACTCGCTCTCTCTCTCTCCTTCACTTTCTGTCTGTCTGATTCACTCACTCTCTCTCTCCTTCACTTTCTGTCTGTCTGTCTGACTCACTCACTCACTCGCTCTCTCTCGGCCTGGAAAAGTGTGGTAATCCATGGATCACTGTTGATGTTCCTAATTGGACCTGCGGCCGGGTCTGACATGGAGGGAAAGTACAGCCGGCTGTGTGAGCTGGGTCTGATGGTGGCGAAGCTTTCATAACTCCTCTCTCAAAACCCACTGAGAAAAACAATAGTATTTTCTATTTTTGTATTTTCTAACCGTAACCCTATCTTAAGTGAGGAATTCCATAAGCTTCCAGAAACCCAATAAGCACAATCATTTACAAAATGTTTGTTTTATTGAAAATAGATACAAGAATGGAAGTACATATCAAAAACAACAATCCATTTCATGTAAAAGATTTGCTTAAGACACTTATCTGCAAGCATTTATGAGACAGAAGAGTATTTCTGTACAAAACGGTGTCACTTTTCAACAAAGTATTCCCCTTCTGATTCTCATGAATCATCACAGATTCGCAACAATGTACAACCAAATATTTGGATGGACTAACACACGCATGTAACTTTCCATCCATGCGACTGGTGTGGATGCATCTATGTTTACAGTTCACCCACATATCTGAAATGCTACCATAGGGTACTAAATGCCACAAATGGCCATTTTAAGGAAATGTTTAGCAAAAGTAGTTGAAAAAATACTTTTTCTCCATATACATATAAATACATTTATATTGTGCAAATTGCAAGTTACGACCTCCCCCCTCTACCCACCCCATATATCAGGGCCAATGATGGAGGCGTATTTAATTGGTACATGACATTCTGTGTTTTTGCATGAAATTGAGTGTGTGTGTGTGTGTCTGTCTCTGAATGTTGTTGCTGCCACTGTATGTGAATGTTGATGAGTTTGATGATTCTGAAATGTAAACTGAAGTCGTGTAAACATTATTGATCATTATTGATTATTGAACATGTTTTCTCTGTCCTGCATTTAAGAGCCATGGAGCTACATCAGAGCTAAAAACTTGTGTTAAAAAGTTTGACTCTTTCCCTGTTTTCTGTTCCATTATTTCTTAAACAGTCACTGTTGATGAAAGTGTGTAAGCTGGTACACTTTACAGCAGAAGCATTGTTTTATATACCAATCCCTGTCACACTGGTGGGCTATACAAGGAATATATGGCATCAGAAACTTTGATAAATAATATCATACAAGTTATCAAAATAATTTTAGGGAGCCAGCTTCCCATTATCTAAAAAATATATCTAGTGTATGTTGGTTGCCACACACTGCGGACAGTAACAACGATCTCTGTAATTCTTCCATGTGTCGCCATTTGCCATGATTGATAAATAGTGAAAGGAGTCACGTTTGCAGTTAAATGTTACAAATGCACTCAATCGAACTCCCTGACATGTAGATTCTGTACAATTCTCTTTACAAGTCTGGGTTCCGTGGTGAGGGTGAACCTGGTTGCCGTGGTGTGGGTGAACCTGGTTGCCGGAGACAACAGCACCTCCCTGTCACTATTACAGCCTGTTTGATGTACATCTTCTCCCAGGCTGCAGAGAGTCCTACCACTTGCCAGGGATGGGCGTTCCACACTCATACCATGAGACGTAGTTGATGTGAGATCTCCCTCCTATCTGACCAAAGTTAACAGGTTCTTGCCTCATGGCTCTGTAGTACCCTGAAACACAAAACAATCTGCTTTTGAAAACCGTACTTAGTTTGGGGGTTCCCCCCCCCCCCCCCCAATATATATTTCTGAGAAGAAAATGCCAAATACATAGGGATATAGGGAGTCAGGTGGCTGAGCGGTTAGAGAATCGGGCTAGTAACCAGAAGGTCGCTGGTTCGATTCCCGGCCGTGCCAAATGACGTTGTGTCCTTGGGCAAGGCACTTCACCCTACTTGCCTCGGGGAGAATGTCCCTGTACTTACTGTAAGTCGCTCTGGATAAGAGTGTCTGCTAAATGAATACATGTAAATGTAAATACATACCTTCTCTGGCTGGTAGCTGGTCAGCCCTCACTTGTGTTCCTGTTCTCCCATCCAGGAAAGAGTCCACAAACTGACAGTGGTCCTCCCCATGTCCTGTCTGGTCCCCGATGTTGTAAAACTTACCTACAAGATACCAGGGTATGGGTACTCAAGTGGTACAGTAGCATGGTTTAAGTAACTTTAATTGAGGCTGATTTCTTGGAATGTTTCTGGGGGGTTTTCACAGTGAACTCACCGTTGAGGGAATCACTCAGGTAGATCTTGTATCTCAGAGAGTTGCAGATCTGAACTCCGACAAACTTCCGATACCAGGTTCTCTTCACGTACTGCTTCCCGTTGCAGTCGGAGTAAGAATCCGTCTTGAAGGGGAACTGGGTCCAGATTGCGTCTTTTCCTATAGTGAAAGAAAGTATGTAAACCATTGCAAAAAGGATAATGGTTAAAGCTTAGGGAAAAGTTAATCGTGTGCAGAAAAGCATAATGTGCACAATCCCAACTCATCCATTTTACAGATTCTAATGAATAAAGCAAAAAACAGTGCCTTTTTTGTTGTTGTTAATTATTAACTCATCTCCTCCACAAAGAACATCCTTTACCCAGATTATTCAGTTTTTCAGTGCATCCAGGCCTCTTAATGTGTTCTTATTCGGGTTAAACGAAAATAAGAGTCTGCCCTCATTTGCTGTGTAAATGTTTGGTCTGGCTGGGGTTGGGGTGAGGAGGAAGTGAGCTGGACTGGACAGCCACGAGGCGTGAGCCTCCACTAGACTGGGAGTGTGCCAGTAGCCCTCATTAAGCTGGCCGTCTTTGGTGGACATGGTGGAACCTGTCATCTGTGTGAACGGATTGAGAGCAGGCTCACCTGACACATTCTCGCTCACCCGAGGGTCCGCTGTTGGATGGAGAGAGAAAGAGAGAGATGGAGAGAGAGAGAGATGGAGATGGAAAGAGGGAGTGAGAGATGGAGAGAGAGAGAGATGGAGATGGAGAGAGGGAGTGAGAGATAGAGAGAGAGAGATGGAGATGGAGAGAGGCAGTGAGAGATGGAGAGAGAGAGAGGGAGTGAGAGAGGGAGAGAGAGGGGAAGACAGATTTAGAGAAGGTTGGAGTTATGGTTCAGTTTCCAGTCAGTGTTCATTTGACAGAACAGAGAAAGTTAAAACAGACAGACAGTAAGTGACAGAGAGAGAGAGAGAGAGAGAGAGAGAGAGAGAGAGAGAGAGAGAGAGAGAGAGAGAGAGAGAGAGAGAGAGAGAGAGAGAGAGAGAGAGAGAGAGAGAGAGAGAGAGAGAAGAAGGTACACTGAAATAAATCCAAAACTACAGTGTATACCAGTCCAAACAATTCTACCTGGATATAATTTTTTTTTTGTACAATCTGCAAATTCTTCCCCACAGAGGAAACACACATGTCTGCAGACACAAGTCTTTTCAACCGGCCAAAATAAAACTCATGATTCACGTACTGTCATTGATATCATGTTCTGAGACCAAGAGGGTTCTGTATGCTGGGCCAAACAATCCTCAAACCTCAAACTCTCCACAGAGCCACAAAGCCTCCAGGAACCGCAAGACAATTCATCTGCTGACAAACTCCTCGTTCTTCACGTGTGGCAGCTTCTACAGGCCAGTACGGCTCAGCAGAGGAGTCCTCCCAGGAACATAAAAACGACCAAACTCCCGACTCTGCATTAATTTATGATATGCTGTTTGGGGAATATGGGCTGTTACCCTCAGGGGCGGAGGGTTGCTGGCACATCATCAGTCCCCCCCGCCCTCCTCAGGTCTTAGTAGGTTTACATGGAGCTGGAAGCCAAGGTTAGGAAAATGAAGGGCCATGCTGAAATCATTACCTTAATAAGAGGCCATTTGTTGCAGAGCCCTCAAAGGTAAGTGGGGGATCGTAGACATGACTAGGGCTGGCAGACTGTGTGTGTGTGTGTGTGTTTGTGTGTGTGTGTGTGTGTGTAGCATGAGTGAACAAGAATGCGCTCCATGTTTGCTTTCCATTACAGTTCATCCTACACAATTTATATGGATGCAGCAGGGCTTTTTCAACACAAGGCTCAGCGGTGTGTGCACCATGGTGTGTGTTCAGCATGGGGTGTGTTCAGCACGGGGTGTGTTCAGCATGGGGTGTGTTCAGCATGGGGTGTGTTCAGCACGGGGTGTGTTCAGCATGGGGTGTGTTCAGCATGGGGTGTGTTCAGCATGGGGTGTGTTCAGCATGGGGTGTGTTCAGCATGGGGTGTGTTCAGCACGGGGTGTGTTCAGCATGGGGTGTGTTCAGCACGGGGTGTGTTCAGCATGGGGTGTGTTCAGCACGGGGTGTGTTCAGCATGGGGTGTGTTCAGCACGGGGTGTGTTCAGCACGGGGTGTGTTCAGCACGGGGTGTGTTCAGCATGGGGTGTGTTCAGCATGGGGTGTGTTCAGCATGGGGTGTGTTCAGCATGGGGTGTGTTCAGCACGGGGTGTGTTCAGCACGGGGTGTGTTCAGCATGGGGTGTGTTCAGCACGGGGTGTGTTCAGCATGGGGTGTGTTCAGCATGGGGTGTGTTCAGCACGGGGTGTGTTCAGCACGGGGTGTGTTCAGCACGGGGTAGCTCTGATCGTTACTGTACCTGATTCTGTGCTGAAGGACACTGGCTCACTTGGGGGTCCTGTGCCAAGCTCATTCTTAGGCTTCACCTTGAATTCATAGCTGTGAGATGAGAGCAGGAAGGGTATCGTGTCAGTTGACCTCACAGAGGATCCAGAACCACAACCTTCACCAGCTTGCTCCAAAACACAGACTTTCTCTCCCTTCCATTCGAAAGTTATTATTTTTAGTGAATTATAATTTTTCCTTTAATATCGCAGTATTAAACTGGACACAGGTATCTGATGGAAATCTGGGAAATTGTTTTTCAGGCTTGTTCCATCTCTGAGGAAAGAATATAGGCTCATATTCCAAATGCTTCGCCATAACACCGATCTTTTTCTTCTCCAGATGTAGCAGGCAAAGAACTTAAGCACCTAATGGTCCTACTAATGGTTCCTCCATATGAAAAAATCAGCCTGCAGTTCTCCACTTCATGCAGGAAGACTTGGTTTATATAGTCTATCACTTTCTTTAGTGTCATATACTCCCTTGTTCAGGCTCATGAAAAACCTAGCTAGCGTGGTGGCTGCCTGCTATGGACATCCTTCTCTCCACAAGACCACGGTTAAAACAGTACTTACTTTCTTGCAACTATTTGAGGTGTGCTAGAATTGGTCTACCTGTCAGTAAAATGGGTTTCCTTCCATATCATTGGTTTCATTGCACCCGAAAAGCTACGGTACATCAAGTATAGCAAAAGAAAACAAACAAGGCTTTGACTAACGTTCATTGCCATTTCCCACCTCGACCCCCAGAGAGGTGAGCTGTATGTGCATAGCTGAACTAATGTCACTAATAAATTGTAGGGATATCAGATCCCAGGGGTCGTGACCTCTTCTGGTTGGAATGAGAAGCTGTTCAATCAGGAAGAACACACTGGTCTACTGTTCGTATCCATCTCTCTCAAACACGGGTTGGTGTGTATTTGTTTTTCTACACACCTGCTCTCTGGTTTGAGGTTTTCCACCGCTGTGTGAGTCTGGTTGGTGGTCAGGATGGACACCTGCTCACCGTCTGGGCCCTTAGTCGTGGAGATGACTTCGTACTCTGCAGGTCAAAAAAGAAGTGAACAAGAGTTCAGGGACTTTGGACTTTGGACTTCAGAGTAGCAGTCTATCTCTGAGCATACACTTCAACCACATCAGGACTTAAGACAGACTCAGGTGAAGTGTTTTAGTTCAATCCTGCGCCAACTAATCTGTAGAAATCTCAACTCAGGTCGTTCGTAAAGACCGAAACACAAAACATCAAATCTTTTCTTGGAAAATATCTCAGATATCTAAGTACAGGGACATTCCCCCGAGGCAAATAGGGTGAAGTGCCTTGCCCAAGGACACATCGTCATTTATCACTGCTGGGAATCGAACCGGCAACCTTCTGATTAATAGTCCGATTCCCTAACCGCTCAGCCATCTGATCCCCACAGACATCATCTTTTCATTTCACCTGTGGTGTCGTTGTCCGTCTTTTCCCAGTCCAGGATGATGAAGGAGGGGCAGCCTTCCACCGTCACCACCGTCAGGTTGGACGGAGGAGACCTGGGTGGAGCAGTCACGTTCTGCTCCCCACCCTCCTCCTCTGGGAAGTAGTTGAGGGAGGTGGTGATGGAGCAAGGCTCCTCCGGCTTCTTGTCTGTTTTGTAGACGACGTGAGGGGCTTGAGGAGAGAGAGAGAGAGAGAGGAAATGTTACCCCTGCACCTGAAAAGATCCCGCCAGAGGAAAGACTGTGTGATCTGTGATCACCAGTTCAGGCTCTTACCCACAAAGCGTTTTTTGCCCAAGGCGTCGACATCAGAAGCCGGCAAAGCACTGAACAATGAAGAGTTCTCCCAGCTTTCGAACCGACTGACTGTGAGAGGAACCAAAGAGTAAATCGGTGTGCGTTGCGTTTTGACCAGCCTGTCTTAGTTCTGTAAGACTGCTGTTTTTTTCTTCTCAGGCCAAAGCTTTTGATCTCGTGTAGGACAAAACTACTCTGGGTGCATTCCTACCATTAACAGCTGGTGCTATAGTTGTTGTGTGTTTGCGTTCTTGCTTGGCAGGCTTGGCTGTCACCGATGGAAAGTTGGGTTTGAGGACAGAGGCCATGTCGGTTTGTTTAAGGCCGTTCAATTTGTCTGCAGAGATGGAGGTTGGCAAGAACAATCGGTTACACTCTTAACCTTGATTTTCCTCAGTTTAAAAAGTTCGCCTTTTGCATCGCCATCCTTCATACGGATTCAGAACAATAAAAAGGCTGTGTTTGTTAATCACAATCAGCAAACTTCCTGATCAAACACATGTGAAAGGAGAACAGGCATCTTGTGGTTATTATAGACATTGTGGGTACAGTAAGTGAGGTGAACAAATAAACATGAGCATATCCTTGTTTGTCCTGTTCTTACCGATGTCACCTGGTTTGCCAACCAGATTGGTCTTCTTGTTGACAGGTATGGAAGGGCGAGCAGGGGACCCTGAAACACAGTGATAAAAACAGAACTTAGCGGCAGAATCGCCTGATAATGAAGCTGCAAATGTCTTCCTCCATTTTAAACCTTCAGAACGTGTTGACCCCAGATCTGACAAGCAAGGCCAGCTGTCTGATAGGTTGTTTGAGATGAATCAGTCTACAGTATGTCTGAGGAGAGACCTTGATGAGGTCATTCGGAATGAAAAACAGTGGAAGACTCTTTTACTGCCTGCTCTAGAATGTCATATGGTATTGGGTTTAGACCAACAACAAAAAAAGAATTGCCCTGAGTGTATTTTTATGAAAGAACCATGAAAACAAACGTATTATACCCAACAGTGAAAACCTACAGTGCATCAGTTCCCCAAGGCTCAATGAACCTCTAGACGTGGACAATTGCATGTAATTCCATGAGGTTACACGCATTTTCTGAATTCTACGAAGAAAATAAGTGAAAAACCTGGTGCTAATTATCTCCCTGGTTCAGAGAGGTCCCCTGCTTTTTAATCAAGAGGTTGTTTCAGCTCCAACAGAACATGTAATAAATGCCGACCCGAAACATGAAAGCCACTGGAGGGAAGAAAAACATTTGAGGTCTTGTAACGTGAAACAATATGGGGGCATTGCTTTAAAAAAATGTGGGTAGACATCCATGTTTGAATCAATTCCAGTTTGCACTCAGTACTGTTTTGTTGGAGTCCCCCCCCCCCAAAAAAAAAAAGATTTAAGTAAGAATATATCTTCTCTCATTCAAGACAGCAACATTCTATTAACTGGGATTGTGTTTCAAGACATTGTCGAAACCAAATCCTTTTTGTACACACAATACAATGTGCACTCCTGCAAAAAAAGTATACATTGCACACACAATGCCCTAAAGCACCATGTGATGACAACAAATAATTTTAACCAATTCAATGTGTAAGCCCAATACATACAATCACAATTTTGTAACCATAAGCAAACACAGGATTCCATAGCTGATGAACATGCAGATGGGAGCCATGCTCTCCTGATTGCATGAGGGTTCTGTAAACATTGGCACCTATGCAGCAATGCACAACCCTCTAAAGCTTATTGTTCTTTCAAAGCCAATACTTGCAATCAGGCAAGAAGCAAAAAGCCTTAAGCATGTGGACTGTACCCAGGAAAATAGACTAAAATAACATTTGAGACTCCAATTTTGAGAGTTGTCAAGTTCATTACAGGGGTGGCGCTATTAAAAAAGTCTGTTTCTTTACGTCTTTGTGGCGAGAAAAAGTGCAAAGCTTGGTGAGGAACAGGTTAAAGTATTTAAATAAAAAATATTTTATAATAAGCTTCAGACTAGGAAACTGCATACCTTCCAAGTGGAAAGTATTTTCCAAAGGCTCGTTTTCAAAATATATTTTGGTCAAAAAGAGATTTGACTTTAAACATCCAACATGAGCCAATCATGCAAACTGGGCGGTATACAACTGCAGTGCCAATCAGTGCATGAAGTGAGAATAGTTTTTAGTGCAAATAGACTGGATTCATGCTTTTACCAAACAACTGGTCCTCAATTGAAGGCCTTGACTGGCCCACTTGATGTTTACTGTCTTCCAATAGTGAGTTGTTTGCTGCAGAGAAAGCACTGCCATTAAGATCTAGTCCCGTTTCATCTTATGGAACAAGAACGACCTAAACACAACAGTTCTATCTGATCTAATCAAGCACATCTACATTTAGTCATTTTAGCAGACACTCTTATCCAGAGTGACTTACAGTAAGTACAGGGACATTCCCCCCAAGGCAAGTAGGGTGAAGTGCCTTGCCCAAGGACACAACGTCCTTTGGCAGAGCCGGGAATCGAACCGGTAACCTTCAGATTACTAGCCCGACTCCCTAACCGCTCAGCCACCTGACTCCCTAAACATCTCTCTGAGTTTATCCTCTCTGGGTATTCCACTGTTTTGCATTATTAGAGGGGGTTAAGAACTCCATTGAAGAACCGTTCTTAAAAAAAAAGAGTTCATTTTACATTCCATAAAAAAGAGCACAAATGATCTTAAATACCATCATATGTATGTAACACTTGCATATAGTACTTTGTGGACACATCATCACAACATGAAACCAACAGGTTATGAGTACAAAATGGATAAAGCGTGATGACACCCGACCCCAACACCGGCCCATGTTAACAGCACATACACAGTTCAGACATGCACAGTCATGCAAACACTCCTAGCTGTCGGAAAACACAAAGTCTACTGTCCCAACAGATCGAGAACACTGGACCTGGCTTTAGCCACTAATATTCAGTTTGACAGAGAATACTTATTTCACTGTCAGTTAAGAGTAGTACCAACATAGTATTTAAATTATATTAAATTAACAGTTATGTTTTCAGGGTTTATGTACTGGAATATGTCAGGTACAGCAAATCAGAGACTAAAGAATAGTTTTAGGAGTCACTTAACCCTAAGAAAGTGTAAGAGGAAGGTCTGCTGAGGTTGGTCTCTGAGGTTGTGAAGCAGTCTAACAGCTGGATGTGGTGTTGTGCAGCATCCAGACAGCCCTGCAGGCTTCTGAAGGCCTCTGAAACCCCCTCAGTTTCTTAACAACATGAAACCAATTGTTACGGAACGCAAACTTTCCCAACATCACAAGTGATCAAATGTGTTGCTGATTCTCACCACTCCGGTCAGACAACAGACATCTGACAAGCCTTGCATGTTTCGAAGCCTGCTACAGCACCAAGCGGTTTGAGTGAACAAACAAGTTATAAGAAACGAGGCAACGAAACAGATGGATGGACAGACTTACAGTGTGACGAATGGACAAACAGATATTAATGAACAAACAAAATGGCGGAGGGGAAGGGACACCGGCATGGAGGCAGCGGTGAAGATGGTGCTGCCGCGGCAACGGCTGCATGTTAATGATGGATGAGAGACAAAAATAAAAAATCAACTCTTTTTACCCATTCGCAGTCTGGACCACATGACTGGTTTAGGAAGGGAGAGTCCCTTGTGATGTTCTCCGTTGGCTGTTGGGAGAAGAGGGAACGTTATGAAGGAAGAACTTGGTCGACCATGTTGATAAGATAAGACATCCGTCTCCTGGACGGAAAAATCCAGCAAAAATACTTGAGCATGAAAGGAGGGGTCAAAAGATTGTGTTTGTGTGGAAGTTGTGTGTGTGTGTGATGACAAGCCACCATAGAATCTGGTTCTCCTCTGAATCTTGTGTGGGGATCAATCTTAAAATGTGAATATAAATGTAGTCTATCAACGTGGTAGGAAACGTCAGTCCCTCCTGTGAAGCCTGTTTTAAATGTCTTGTCAGTTTTTTTGAACATATGGTTCACCCGTGACCAATCGCTACCTCAAACTCTGTCAAGCGCTGTCGAAGCATGACCGACGGTCGCTTTACATGACCTGAGTTGCAACCAGACCTCTCAAAACTACCCTTGCAAATTCAATCTGTGCCTATTTCTTACAACATTTGGGGTTGGTTTGACGTAAATACAACATGATGGGTACACACGAAGGTTTGAAAGCTTTCCAGTCAACCCACACGTTGGAAACGGGAGATATTTTGAGGAAGAGGAAGAGGAAGGAGCAGAGCTAGAGAAAGGGGGAGAAGGACTCCATTACCCCCTGGTGTGCCCATAGTCTGGGATGAGTTACTGGCCCTAGGAAGGGAGGAGGGTAGTCTGAAACCGTTATTAAAGGGAAAGAGGCGATCTCTGCCTGGAGGCTTCATGGTTCTGGCAACCACGGTAACGGCTGGGCCTCGAGGCCGCAGGGCGGTGGAAGGGGGGTTTCCCTGGCTGCCTGGACCTACGGGATCAAAAACAACGGCAGGACGTCTGTTACAATCTATCTTTTTTTGTGGTGTCTTGGTTAAAAACCGTCCACGGTGCCATTGCAGTGTGCTTGAAGCCACGGCCGCAGCATTCAGCGATGACATGATGTTGTTAGAGATGGAGACGGCATCACTTCAGGGATGGTGTGACGGTCAAGTTCAAGTGGGAATTTTAATGAACGACTGACTCATTCATTCACAGTGAGTCGATCATTTGTTACACTTGATATGCTGTACGTACGTATCGTGTGTAAATACATGTTAACACTCCGTGATATGTCATGATTTCAAAGCACTTTAAGCTCTCACAATCTTTAGAATTCACAGTCATAAGCTGATGGACCCTAGCGGCAGAATGAAACCATGACTGGAAGATTGTGTAGACATGCACACATGGGGGTTATGCTGGATGACGGGTGTGTACAGGTGCATTTAAAGTGCCTTGCTCTCCACGGCCATTCCTGTGAACAAAATGATCTGCTTCAGGTCGGACAGACAGCAACAGAAAGCTGTGGATCAAGATGGTGATGGTGCAGAGAGTAGCAGGCACAGACAACGTAGCCACGCCAGGAAGACAAGGAGGATGTGAGAGCATTCATAGGATATTACATCACGGTTACCCCAGTTATTATTACTGGCTCGCTCTCTGCCCAGGGCAAGTCTCAGAACTGATGTTCCTTCCCAGGAATCGCTGTGAGCTGTGTGGGTAAAAGAGAGCTTTAATCTATCGGTGGAGGCTTGGGTTACACACCATGAGAAGTCAGGGACGACAGTCCAGCACCAATCTTAACGGCACTCAACATTCTTTTGTTGACTATGTACTTTCATCTTGACAGAACAAGAAATTGGACTCGCAGTGCAGAACATCTGCTCTTTACGTCTGATACCCATGAAAACACTGCAAGGTGGGGAGGAAAAGTTGAAGTTGAAAAGATAGGAATTACCAGAGGGGTTACGTGGCTTGTCTGTGTCACTAGTGGGCGCCCTGGGCTGAAGGTATCCCTGAAGCATCTTGTCATTCAGAGGGGACTTAGGGGCGACGGTACTGGGGGCTGTGGTGGGCTGATGGTGGGGGTAGACTGGAGGAAGGTGTCCGGGTTGGAAGGAAGCATTTCTAATAGTGTTTCCTTTGTCTGGAGTGAGAGGGAAGAGAGAGGTACACCCATTATGGGAACCAGATTTGCTTTTGAACTTGAGAGGATGTTTGGAGAATTTGGTTGCATCCATGTGAACTGTCAATCTACAGCTGTCGGACAGGCATCCAAATGCCCTCATCAGCTCTTAAAGCTAAGGAGAGGTTATTTGAATGCCGATCTCTGACAAAATGTTCTTCTTTCTTTTTTTCTTTTTTTTATGCCAAAACATTATGCCAAAACATTACGATTTTTCAAATTGATTAGTGTTGGTCCCATAATCATGTTGTATCTCATAGGAAACCCTCAAGAAAGACTTGAAGACATTATCACGGACAGAGGAGGGACAGTGGAAGGGTGTGGAGGCTGCAGAGCGACTTTGTGCTGCTTTTCCAGAGAGGAAAAATCCAACACGTCTGCGTCTTTGGCATGCGTTGGTGTCATGCAGACTGAAGTCACACTGGACATGGTCACTTTAGTGGAAGTGCAAAAATAGACATCTTTAAAAGAACAAAATACAGACAGAGAATGTAAACAGATGGAGACTCGCTGATGGGACCAAGAGGTATGGAGCTGATTGATGGTTGACAGTGTGTCGACAAAAAAAACATTATTTGGATGGAGTCTGCTATGCAGGAGAAAAGAGAATAAACGTGTATACACACACAGGAGGAAACATGAGGAGAAAGTAAGAAGGCAGTGGATGTTCATGGTGGTCAGATCAGATTGACAATTAAGATGGAGTGAAAGATATGTGAATCGGGGAGGGGGAACAATGAAGCACGATGGACGACGTGATGAACTTTGTACTAGCCAGCGAGCACAGAACAAGCAGTCACAATCCTGGACGGTGCCTTTTGAGCTTCAGCAGGTTGGCTGGGAAAGCTGGCAGAGCGAGAACTTACACACATGTTTCCACCTGGGGCACTCCTGTGCCATCCTCTCCAGGGCTTTCTGGACTTAATCACTTTCTCAGCGGGTTCAAGGCATGCCAGCATGCAGCCAAGAAGCCGGTTTCAACCCCTCCCTTCCCAGCAGCAGCGCAATGACCAGAGCCAAGCGATGGTGACTGACTGATTAAAGCCGTGAGATTTGAAATGAGAATCTCGTGGTTACCCCATTGTGGCTCACTGGAGCTGGGAACAGGTCTAGTTTCCTGCTGGCTCTCTGGTGGCGCTGTTGAAAGTAAGGTTTTATAAGTGTCTGGTTAGGAAAATAATACTAAACTAGTTGTGGACACAGCAGGGTTGTATCAGTAGAGAAGGAGAGGACAGGTTCGAGGCCACAGGCCCTGAACAACCCTGAATTAGAGAAAAGAGTGTTGGGTTGGGACTATATTAGTGTGGGAGAAGTGAGAGGGAAAGTAATCACCAAAGGAAGTCCTGGGTGCTCCTGGGAAACCTGGGTTTTTGAGCATGGGATGAACTCTAGGCTGTGTCCTGTTGTGCAGTGCTAGGGAGATTACAGAGGATAAAGAAATATGACGTTTAGACACTGCAAGAGCATGGAGTATGGCCACTCTATACTTGCGGTGAAAACCTGAAACAAGTTATCGAGAATATTCTTTTCTGGAGCAAGGCTTATGAAATTTTAAACTTTTAAACTTTAGTTGCAGAGATAAAACCGAATAAACACTTACCAAGACGAGGGGGGAACAGAGAACGTGGAGTTTCTTTCTGCAAAAGCAAGAAGACATATTTTGTTGTCTGTGGTATTTATGCATAAGACCAGAGTATGTTTGTTAGTTTGCGTAGCATAATCAAATGGATTTAAAAAAAAATGCATTTGAGTTTCATGTGGTCGTCGATAGCTTTCGTTCTCCTGACGACCTCTATGGGAGTTTCTTACACATCTAATAAAGTTCTGAGGTGAGCACACATCATTTATACAAAGTGTGGTGGAGATATTTCATCAACAAAAAGTTTGCTAGTCTCCCCAGTCTCTCATGGTTTAGTATACTGTATTGAATATTGTATATTATTGTATATTAGGAGGTTTACTATATTTTAGCTTATCATAGATGTAATCTATGTTCTGTGTACTTATATGTTATGTTATGCCAGGTTGCTTTGCATTGTCTTGTCCTAAGAATTGCAGTGCCCAGTCTGACCCTGTGTTGTTCTGTGCATCTGACAATAAAAGACGAACTTGAACTTGGTCTGGCATTCAAAGCACCCTATTTATAACACAAAACTAAGACAAAACATCAAAAGCATACACATACTCTGAGGGGAAGATTCCATCCATGTAACCACCTTAAAGCAAGTCAGGCCTTGTGATCTAAAAGGCGAGACAGCATCGTGAAAGCGATAGGGAGCAGCGGTTGGAAAGACAACGTCCAGAGGGTGTTGATTTAAGACGCCCCTGTTTGTGTTGCCAGACCTAGGGAGTGAGAGTGACTCTCCTTGACCCAGGTTCAAGTATCTGTCAGGCTGCTCGTGGTCTGTGAGTGGGTGGGGTGTCAGTGAGGGAAAAGCAGATGTTTGTCGACACAGGGGGGGTCATGCATATGTGCTGCGACGTGTATTCAAAAAGCATCCAACATGTGGTGGTGTCCTCTCTTTATTGGGAACAACCATAAAGACAGGGCATTTGCTTACCTGTCCAGAGCTCTGATTAAATATGCCTTGTAAAAGTGACTAAACACAGAGAATCTTTATGTTTCAAGTTTACGAGCGACGAAGCGAGGCTGCACATACCATCGGCTTCGCAATAGGAGTCCGAAGCTTGTAAGGTTTCTGGATTCTTTTGTCTGAAAACAAGAAGAAACAGATGAAGAAAAGAGGTGTGATTCAGGGAAGACGTGGACATGACCTCTGTTTCAGGAAGACAGGGTCTTCATGTGGACATGACCTCTGTTTCAGGAAGACAGGGTCTTCATGTGGACATGACCTCTGTTTCAGGAAGACAGGGTCTTCATGTGGACATGACCTCTGTTTCAGGAAGACAGGGTCTTCATGTGGACATGACCTCTGTTTCAGGAAGACAGGGTCTTCATGTGGACATGACCTCTGTTTCAGGAAGACAGGGTCTTCATGTGGACATGACCTCTGTTTCAGGAAGACAGGGTCTTCATGTGGACATGACCTCTGTTCTTGCGTCTTTTTCTAGCTTGGAGCATGACAACTGCTTCAAAACACACTTTGCATACAGTACTGTGTTCACCCAGTTTGCTGTTAGACAAACTCTTGTTGCTGTATGTGTTTTGTAAACAGACCATTGATTCAATGAAAGCTACGATCACCACACCCACTAAGTCCCAGTCCTAACGAGACAGAGTTGGATCATCCACCGGTTTTGCCATGAAGAGACGTGAATGTGACCCACCTCCCATGTTGGTGTTGTGGATAACTGGTTTGCTCCACATTCCGCTGCGGTCCTCCTTGTTGGGACGAACGCCGAACTCGTAGGGCGTGTTAGGCTTGAGGTTGTCAATCACTGTGTCACTGGTGGGACATGTCTGGTAGATCCACTTCCTGTTCCTCTCCCTGTATCGGATGGTGTAGTGTCTGCAGGGGGAAGTGGTTGTAGGGGAGCATGCACAGTCTTAGTAGAGATCACTCCAATCCACAGAGACCAGAGAAACAAACCTTTCTGGCTTTACAACTATTTCTGGCAACTTGAAGTGCACCAACAGCCTGATTTTGCCACACATACTAGTCACACACCAATAAAAGTTGAATCATTTCAGACGGGTATCTTATACATTTACTTCTTAAACTGCCAGTCATTATATACTGTTAATCCAGGCTTGAATATCACAAATCCACATTTTCATTGTCTGTCAATCCCATTACAATTCCCTCACATGTTTTCTGTCTGCTGTGACTTGACCGTAACAGCCAAACCGTTAACAAGAGGAACTGACATTAGGTTTTAATAACACAAAAACGCATTTAGCTGTAGCTTAGGTCAAGATTTCCAATATCTTTTCCAACTTTCTCCCTGTTCAACTGGGGAAAAACCCCTCAACGTAGGCAGAGAATGTCAGAGGAAGTGGAAAAGTGTTTCAGTGTGTCCCATGAATCCTTGCTCAACTCACAGACACACCTGCAGTGGTCAAGAAATTAATCTCACCAAACCCTACCTCCTCAGAGAAAGTAATTACTTCTGTACATTGTGTAGAACTGTTATTTACAACATCACGAACCAGGAAGTTTGCCCTGGCCCACTCCTGTTTTTGCAGTATGTGTTAAAGGATCTATTGGAGAGACGGAATAGGATTGAGATGATTGTTGCAACCCCTGAACAGACTTTTTATGAGTTCTCCTGCCTGTCACCGATTGGATGTGGACGCTTCCATGGAAAGCTCTGGCTTACGAAGGCTAGGGAGTCAGTTGGCTGAGCGGTGAGGGAGTCGGGCTAGTAATCCGAAGGTTGCCAGTTCGCTTCCCGGTCATGCCAACTGACGTTGTGTCCTTGGGCAAGGCACTTCACCCTACTTGCCTCGGGGGGAATGTCCCTGTACTTACTGTAAGTCGCTCTGGATAAGAGCGTCTGCTAAATGACTAAATGTAAATGTACATCTAACTGAATCCAGACTGGCCGCTGGCAGTTCACCATCACTCACCCATCCTCCAAGCAATCGTTCATGATGTTGCCCTCAAAGGGCGTCTTCAGGAAGTTCCCCCACGAGAGGAGCACAGAGGTTGGGGTGATGGAGCCGATCACCAGGTGAAGGGGTTTCTCCAGGTTCACCTTTCCTGGGAGGACATGAGAGGTCAAAGGTCATACACTGAATAAGCCTATGGTCTGTGTGCTAAACATTTTACATTTGAATGTTTCCATGATACCTGTGCAATGTTTCTTCACATCGTTGGTGGGAATAGGCTGGACGGCAACCAGATACTTGGGCTCTGCATCTATAAGGGTTTAGCAAAATAAAATCTGTTAAATGAAATTAGCATCAGAACTGATCAAAAACCAACACTATAATTGTTCTTTGAGAAGTGTCTATCTAATACTGCTCCATTTAAGAGGTGTCTCCATCAGCAGTTCTATACTGAGAAACTGATACCAGTGTTTTGAGTTTGAAAAGTCACAAATCATCTCTAGAGTGATGATGTGTGCTTCGTTCGTGCGTTTTGCCGGCACAACTGAAAAGCTTTAGTAGAAAGCAGGGAAACAAAAAGCTGGTTTTCCTTGAACAAACACTGTCGCTTCGCTCATAGAGTCGGGTGCTAAACTCTCTCCGTGTCCTGGCTCCTTACTGGTCTACTTCAAAGCTCATGGATGCGGCATGTTTGTTATGGAGTCCTTTATCCATGGCAAGAGAAAACACGTTCCTGCATTGACCTAAAGGCCCTCATAAATCATGTTGTAGTTTAACGTTAAGTTAACTATCATCTTTAACTGTAACTATCCACACAGTTTCAGAGTACAGAAAACTATTGAATGGACAAAGATGCCAAGGCAAACTTGGGAGGATTTGAAGTTTGTTCTGCAGCTTGAAAGACTTAAAGAATTGTATGAATGAATAATTCATACTTCATACTTATCAGTTTTCCAAGAGCTTTCTTTCATGTGGTAAATACCAAAGCATGAACGTAATTCTAGTGTTCTCAGTAACAACAGTAAGGTAGTTCTTAAAAGCCACAAACTGTGAGTTATCTCTGACAGGATTGTGATGGAAAGGGTCTAAAGGGCGTGTGTGGCTCATTATGATGGATGGAGACATGCATGGATGGAATACAGCAAATATCTCAAAAAATGGTTTAGTACAACGTATGTCCTTTTAAACTATCAATAAATAAATCTGTTTATAAAATAAAAATGCGGTGGGTAGCACAGTCATCGACTGACAATGTATAGAAAAATCCTATATTTTTCTTTCAGTATAGCACATCAAATCCGAGTATCACCAAAGTACGTGACAGGGGTTTTAAGTTCCACCTATTTCAGTCTCGTAGGGTTCTCCGTTCTCCGGTAGCTGGATGAACTGTTTGGAGAACATGCTGCTGCCATAGCCCAGGATGTATCCCTCCAGCTTGACGTCGGGGTTGGGGCGGACGAACTTCAGGATGATGGTGTCGCCGGTGGCGTTGATCCGAACCTTCATGTTCTGTCTTCTTACTGTGGAGAAAAGGTTGATAGTGTTAAATAAAATAAATGGTCTCAAAAGCTTTTTTTTTTTTTTTTTTTACCCAAGATACAACAATGCATTCTGGTAAAAAAAAATATTTCGACAAAATAAATACTGTAGACACTGTATATGTTATTGTTAGATCACATTGCAACTGATTTTGTTAGGATGGATGGGGGGGGGGGGGGGGGTTCTATGTTTGGGGATCTTCCAGAGCTTGGTTCTCTAGGTTTCGGAGGCTAAATAGCTGTCAGGGGAAATCTCTTAAACGTCCCGTCCTGGAATAATTCAATCCCAGAAACCCATTCTTCAGCAGGGAGAAGCTCTCCTTTTCCACTCGCATCCATACTTCTTAGGAACTTGACTGATTACACTGAGTTAAAGAGCCCCTTAAAAGCTCATGAAAACCAGGCTTGAAAAGCCACATAAAGAAGCTTGGGTCGGCTTTACGGAACATTATTCTGTTGTGGGTTCGTGTCACCACACACATCAATCAGCTGCCTGCTTGAATACCGTAGAAAAACACCCTAAGGTGCCAAACCGTTTGTGTTAATTAAGCTTTGACGATAACTTAATTACTGTAATTCAAAGGGGAAACTTGTGATGAACCCATGGAATATGACCTCTTTCATTACAAGTGTTTGCTCCTAAACTCTTTAACAATGGCAAAGTATCAAGCAAACAAGACTGGGATGTGGGAAAGTTGCCAGGAACTGTTGGTTTGGATGAGTTTAAAAGGCTGCTTGTTTAGTTTGTTTGGAAAAACAGCACTACCGTTTCTGCACTCCAGAGTAAACTAAGTACCCCTTGAATACCACCTTATCCATCCCAAACAAAACTTTTGCCTCAGATTGACTTTGTTGACAAGGGATTCAGCGGTTGTCAAGGGTTTTTTCCTCATTTTAATCAACTGATTCTTTCAACGTTTCAATTTGGCATACTTTGTCTCATTATGATACGGGTTGTGACTTAACTTAAAGTTTCACAAGCCACTGATTCTTTCCATCAAGGAGAGTTTTAGATTTTAAAATCCACCAACATCTATAAAAGATTCACGTGCAGTTTTACCCTCAGCTGAGGTCATCCATATGAGCCCTTTGTGTTGCATGGGGATCATGAAAAGCAAGCAGGTAGAATGTTTGGGAGCAGGCCAATCCTAATTTCCCAGCCGAATCATGTCCGATAATAAGTAGGTCCTTCTTCTGTCTTTTTGGTTTTCTTTAGGATGTTTGTTCTGCAGATTATGTTGGCATCCTGTGGCCTACTCAAATTATGGGAAAGCCTACACGGTGTCTTGGCGGGTTAGACACTCAAGACGTGTGTCATCATGCAAGCTCATTCTTGGCACAGACGTTGTGTTTCACAGTTGAAATGTTTCCAACTGCAGCTGATTGACCCGTGAGTAAAACTAGCATGAAGCTGATCACGAGTGAAAACAGAACCGTTGGTTTGGTTCCAAATGCCGTGAAATGAACAATAACCGGCCTTGGAGGCTTTGGGGTTTAGTGAAAACTCTCCTGTGTGCACAAGATCCTCTGGCAAACATTTTTTTAGCTGTCCACAACATTTTTCCAATACAACGATGTGTCTTCATCGTGAGTTGAGTACTAACGTCTTAAAATAAGCACAACTTAAAGGAGTTATTAACCATTTAAACTTGTTCAGTGCCTTTTATGGTTCTTGAATGTCTCCCAAAAGGTATTTTCTGTAAGTGATACACACACACACGCTCTACCAAAAGCCCCTCACAGTACATCTCCAGACAACGGTTGTTTAAACGAATTCTCATGGAGCCTCATACCTCGTCAGGGACATAAATCCACACGCTCACAGGTACTCCAGCCTTGTAGTATATCTTCCAGTCACATTTAGTATGCCAGTGATGTCACGGTTCTACAGCTGCTTTCTTTCCCTCTGGGATGAATGTTTTTTTGAGTACATTTTGGCTACGGTGACTGTCATGGGCAGCAACGCACGCACAGACAAAAGCACATTCCGTGCACACACACTCACATTTATGCTACACACACAGGGACCCCTAGACTACACCCCTCGCCCCCCCCCCCCACCCCCCCGAAAGAACCCTACTCATCCACCCCCCTGGACTGATAAGAACGAGTAGTAAAAACCACACGTGTGTGTGTCTTCCAGACGCCAGTCTTTGAACTGTCCCAGTAAAGTTTTACAATGCATGAAAAGCCCAGGGCTAACTCTGCTCCCAGCTGCAGACCGAGTTATACTGTTTAGCAGACAGCAACACATTTGACTAAACAGTTTTCTGCTTAGTGACTCGTGGTGCCCCGTGCTGAGGACTTGTGCCCTGTTATCTGAGATAAAAAACAATCTGATCTCAGATTACCGTTTGAACACTGTGCAGTCCCTGAGGTTATCTTGAGAGGACACCAAGGTCCTTAAGTATAGTCACAGTACCATGGCAACGCTCCATTTAAATGTGTATGCTTTGCATTCTTTATGTTCAGAAAGTAAAAAGACTGCAAGCCATCTGTCGTTTGAAGCCACCGTAATCACCAATAAAACATTCAGCTGAGGGAAGAATCTTCTTTTCACAAACTTCTTAGATCTTTTCCGGTTATCAAATCAAATCAAATGTGTATTTGTATAGCCTTTTACAAGCAATGTCACAGAGGGCTTCATGCACGCCCATAGAACTGCACCTAAACTAACCGAAACCCTCAAGGGCATCAATGGAAACATCCTGAGACGGAGAAGGAGCAGATCAAACTACAGTAAAACGATAACCTCTGTACTCGTCCTGTCTTGCACAAACGTTCCTTGTGAATGAAATGATGTACAGACATGCTGTACGGTCAAAACTGCACATATGCACCAGTGCACGTCAGTCACACTTCACCTTAAAGGCAATGTTGATCTTGGCTACAGTAGCTGCTGCATGTGAGGTAACGTTCATGTGAATTGATGTGATTTAAAATATAACATGACTCACTTAGAGAAAACTAAGATCGGTGCAAAGTGTATTCCTTGTGACTTTCATCCAAATGGTAATAAATGGTAAAAAATCTGGACCTCTACAGCATCAAGGATGAATTACAGATTATTTTGTCCTGGTAACACATCCTTGTTAACTTCTTTGATCTGATTTTCATTTATCTTTACATAGGAAATGTGAATATGCGGCCACCAGAACAGGTTCTCTGTATTTTTCAATATTTCTGCTTTTTCATAAACAATGTTGCTGTCAATACCCCAGCGGAAGCAGTTTTACTTTAAGATCATGATTCACATGGTAACCAACCTTTTAAGACATTTTTTAAGAAAAAAAATAAAAATGCGATTAAGATTCTATCTGCATGTAATTCACATTCATTTCACAGCAGCATTAAGCCCCCAGTTTGTGAACAGCAACACACCACTGTGACCATATCTCAGCAAGACAGAGGAGATGCAAAGTCAGCAAAACATTGCAGCGGTACAGAACCCCTTGCAGAGGAAAACACATTCACAAAAACAAAACACAAACGTCCCAGCTCGACCCACAAAACGGTCCTTCAGAGCGCAGCAGGACGTTACGCAACATTGGACATGCTCGAGTTGTCGGTGCACTTGCCTCGGATTCTCTGAGCAGGGATGCAGGTGAGTAGAATCCCTGTGAGGAACAGAAGGCAGAGTTGCAGGAGAACGCTGGAGGCTGCCATGGAGACGAGAAGAGTCTGTCTAGACCAGGAGGACGAGGAGCTCTCTTAGGACTTGTAGCAGCACCGTCCGAGGAAACAAGGGTGTGGAGAGGAGACGGCCGGACCTGCAGCATCTATAGCAGACCCTGGTGGGAGGGGACTTTGTGACATCACAACCCCCCACGTTCTGTTCTTGGTGGGGTGAACGTTGCATGCTCTCCCCTTCTCTCTCTCTCTTTCTCTCTCTCTCACTTTCTCCACCACTCTCTCCCCTTCTCTCTCTCCCTCTCTCTCTCACTTTCTCCACCACTCTCTCTCTCTCTCTTTCTCTCTCTCTCTCTCTCTCTCTCTCTCTCTCTCTCTCTCTCTCTCTCTCTCTCTCTCTCTCTCTCTCTCTCTGCAGTGTTTACTCCTACCCCCTCTGTCTAATCGTGTTGTTTCTCCCAAACGCTGAACAGTTCAGGAACAAATGCAGTTCAGATGCAGAGAGATTCAGAGAAACAGCAGAGAGACGGTCCTGTCTGTGGGGGGTGAGACCACAAGAGCAGAGTTAGGGTCTCCCGGGTTTGTTCACTGGAGCAGGCCTGGGGTCCTGCAGAAGAGATGTTGACCCACCACCACCTTCACCTGACTCACACATGCCCGTTGGGACACGCCAAACCCCTGGCATGTTTTCAGCAGCGGACACACAGAGCAGCACATTCTGGTGGAGTAGAAGTGACAGAAGTGCAGGAGAGTTTCAACGTTAGGGAGGCAGCGACTGTGCGGTCTTGCCAAGAAGCAGAACCCCGGACTGTTGTAGTGTGTGTGCGTGTGGGTGTGTGTGTGATCCAAGCTTGAGTGTGTTTGTATTCGTGGTGTGTGTGATGGATGGGGGGAGGCTGAGAGAGAGGAGAGAAATAGAGAGAGAGAGGAGAGAGAGAGAGAGAGAGAGAGAGAGAGAGAGGGAGTGAGAGAGAGAGGAGGAGAGAGTGCGGGTGAGAGGAGGAGGAGGTGAAAGAGAGAGAGACAGGAGGAGAGAGCACGGGTGAGAGGAGGTGAAAGAGAAGGGGGGTCTGTGCTCCACGTGCCATGGCATGAGACAGGAAACCGGGGAGACAGACTCACCAGACTGACAAGCATTCTCTTCCAACACACAGGAAGTGCAGGTGGGCATATTCATGACAATAATGTAATTATGAATTGAATTATGCAATGGGACATATTCACTGGAGATTTTTCTGTTACTGAGAACTGACTGCCAGGGGTGTGAATTGTAGAACCAATGAAAGCTAAGGCAAATCCTGCCCTTGAAAGAAAAACACAGAGAGAAAAACGAAAGAAAAAAAAAACGGAAACTGTTGCAAGTGGAAAAATAAGGGGGATTTTTCGGACCGATTTTGCTCTGGCAGAAAACAAAAGTTAACCCCTTCCAACGTGTTCCAACGTGACACAGCCCTGCTGGCCAACCCCTGGTGTCGAGTTGTCCCAGGGACAATCAAGGATTGACACACAGGTAGCCAACACTAACTCTGTACAGGTTGTGAAACTTCGGTTATTTTTGATCTGTGGACCGCATAAACGCAGTTATAGCGTAAAACATGAGGCCAGAGTGGCTCTGAGCCTAATCTTGTAAAAAGATTAGGCTCAGAGACACCACATCAAAAGAGAACGAGAGAGAGAGTTTGCCGGGATAAGGGCTTGGACTAATTAGTGGAGGTTTTGACACTGTAATTACAACTCTGGCCCCTCTGTAAAACAGAGGATTTCACCTCAGCCCGGCTTGGTAAGACACAGGGGTTTTACATTGTTGTTCCAACTGGGATGAAGAAACCTGGTGAGTAACAGAGGTTTGGTTTAGACAAAGCAACAGATATTTCCCAATGTTTTGGAATTGTTGATCAGGATAAAAGTGGCTGCTAATTTGAAGGCTTTCTGCTTGTTTAAAGTCCCATTAAAAACAGACAATAGTTAAACTATTGTTTTATAATGTATTTTTTTGTTGTTGTAGTAATTATACATTCAGTACGAAAAATACAACAATACGATACACACCAAATCACAGTACTTGATTGTACCTAATAAAACTCTGTTTGAGTGAGTTCATATATTCTGGGCACATACCCATGAACAAAACAATCCAACAGTCACAGATTAATGGCTTGTTAATCATCATTAAACCAGGATGCATTTCAGCATGTTGACTCCATACACAACAATAAAACAACAGGCTTACTGTTCTTAGTTCACCTAAAGTCCATTGCAGACTGCGAAGAAAGGATTATGTTCGTTTTATAACATTTTCAGGAAACCCACCCCAGGTCCAACAACCTTGAAGAAATAGTTGTAACTCTTTTTTTATTTATTATTGTCCAAAGCATAGCTACCTCCACAGTTCCACAGCCCAGTCTGCACCTGCAACATATCACAGTGATGAGGTTTGAAGCTAGAAGGAGAAACTGTATAACGCCAATTGAGAGAGAGGTTTTCTGAGCTTATATAACAATCCTGTGTCTGCTCTCTCTCTCTCTCTCTTGCAGAAAGGAAAATCATTCTGTGCCTCACAATGCCCTCTTTGTCTCATCCTGAGTCTGGTCAATGGCTTTGGGACTGACAGTGGACAAGAAGAAGGCATATAGAAACAAAGAAAGTGTGTGTGTGTTTGTTTGTGTGTGTGAGAAAGAGAGAGGGGGAAAGAGTCTGTGTTTGTGTGTGTTTGTGTGTGTTGTGTGTGTGTGTGTGTGTGTGTGTGTGTGTGTGTGTGTGTGTGTGTGTGTGTGTGTGTGTGTGTGTGTGTGTGTGTGTGTGTGTGACAGAAAAAGAGAGTGTAGGTGTGTGTGCGAGGGTGGGAGGTGAGGAGGGATGTGGTTACAGAAACAAACACATAAAAGGTCATTCATTCATTCCTATTACACTATACAGTTACTGCATGAAGCTTTCTCCGTGACTTAACGGTGAGGAAGTATTTGGTTTCACATGTCCAAACAGGGATTACCTCTATGTAACACGAGCCCGTGCCAGCCACCTCCAATGTTCTCTTTCAGCACAGCGGAAGACTTCGGCTCCCAGGTGTTACTGGGTAATGTGGTAACCATAGATTGATTGGTTGTTAGTTGTTTCCACAAACCATGAATGGACTCTTCGCTACATGTGCAGGATTCTGCACAACTCTTAACCATGCATGCCGACGCTCAAATTCTTCTCGCTGGATGAAGGGGCGAGACGGAGGGGAGGCGGGGGAAACATAGGGTGACGAAAAAAACATCTGTGCACTGTCAGAGGAGAAAGAATCAAAGTTCAAGCTCAAGTTGCAGATGAATAGAGTTGTATCCATGAGGAATGATACATGTAATCTTAGAAAGGGAAACAATTACGTCCATTGAGACGTTGAGTCAATGAGAGTAGATTTCGTTTTGTTGCCCCTCTTTAAACCCCCACTTTGAAAGTGGGCACCACAGCGTAACATCGCAAATATGTAATTCGAACATTCCAATTGAGTCTTTTCCGATAGACAAAAACGCGACCAACGCTTTTGTATGGCTTCAGAATGTACTGATTAGAAGGCTAACAAAGTAACAAGGAACACTAACATGGTAGTAGCATTGCTACGAGTATAATTCTAACTTAGCCCGGCAGCTAACTAAAGCTAGCTAGCTACCGTTTCGGAAAAATAACTTATGCTGTGGGAACGGGCTATGGGTTCAAACTACCCAGCAGCAGATTCACCTCACAGCATGTTGGTCAGACCAGGGTGCAAATTACAGGGGGAGATAAGGGGGTATGACCCCTCTAATTAAGACTTGGACCCCCCCCAAATGAGGTAAAAACATCAGGCCGGGGGGGCGGGGGGGGTCGATACACACCCTGGAGAAGAAGTTGACCCCCCGATTGTCATTGTATAATTTGCACTCTGGGTCAGATCATGGAGAACTGCATCTGCTACTGGTGAACAACCTCAATTCAAGCTTCAGTTTTCTCATCATTAATCCAAAAGCGTCTGTGCTTGCTGGTCTGGTGGAGATCTACCATCATTCTAGCTCATGGTTCAATTCGTCATCCTGAAGGTTTCTTCATTGCTTCAAATGGGGAGACCACTTTACAACCCATCCAGGAGTACTCATTCATGGCTACTTAGAACCCTCTGAGAAACACATGAGGATTCATCACACAACTGGATGAATTTGTCCATAAATCAATTATGATGTCCCGTTCCCATGTGTTTTCAATCAGTTTGGCTATTGTTAAAGTTGAAGTGTTTAATGGTTTTGTGGAAGTGGACTACAGTTCCACGGCTGTCTCTCCCTGACACCTGCAGGACTCACAGAACAGCCCATCTTCCATCACAGTTGGATGGACTGGTTTTCCTTCCCCCGAGGTTGAGTGTGGAAACCAGGGCAGCGTATGTAGGTCAAGAGTTAGCTTTGTTATATTCAAGTAATGGATTTCAGTTGTTCATTTTGTTTATAACTCCTCATTGCTTTGGACTTCCCAGACAGCTGGAAAAAACACATGGATGAAGGAAGTCGACATGGTCAGCACTGAGGAGCAGGAGAGCTGCAGAGGACAAAAATAATAGAACATCCCATAATTTTCTCGATGTTCGTTGCTTAGGGCTCAACGATATCTTGATCCTATTTTTGTTGCTTTCATTTGTGGTTGGTGTTTTTTTTTTTTTTTTTTTAAGCTGCATCTTTTTATTGTATAGAACCGTGTTAAAGTTGGTAATGGAATATATTGCAGTCATACTGCAGTTAGTGCAAAGGTTGGAGTAGGGAAAAACCGCCTCCTCAGAATCTGACAGTTGTCTAAACCATGAAATTACTGTAACTCAAGGTATTATGTTAGTGGGGAAATAGAGTGGGTGCCTTTTGGTGCCACCTCACCCAAGCTTCACTAATACTACTTTTCACACACACTGCAACACCGTATCCCTATTGAACTAATACCTCCTACTTCTCCACAAGGAGTTTCCTACGTTCTTCGGCCATATGGGAAATTTCACTCCACTAGCATCTGGCACAGGGGTGGTCAGTAGACCAGCAAAATGGACTCCAAAGATCAAATTAAAACTTTTTATCTGCAAGTTTAATCATTTGAAGAACGATTGCAGATGTAGCCCTCACTGGCCAACCCTTTAGTGGCACATAAAGCCCATCCCTTAGTTGGGCCATCTCTCATTTGAAGGGCTGTTTGGAAAAGGAGAAAATCATTTAATATTTTCCATTCCTTGGAAAAAGTGTTTCTCAGAATTGTCAAGGGCTAAATGGTTATAGCTTAAACCAGCACATTTGTCACTGCTCTTGAAATAAATGCAGATATTTAACATTTATTAAAAGAATGGAGAAACGTTAAGATCAAGGACTCCAACAACATACATGTGAACTTGAGTTCACATGATCTTTTGTTTTTTTCATTGAAAATGTTGACGTGTTGGCAGGATTTGTGAAAATAAACTCAGAGTGGACGCCACATTTGGGGTGTGCTTCATGACAAGCACACGGAAACAGCGATGTGTGGAATGTTTCCTGAAATAATGGCACCCCTGTCACGAACACACATCCCAGAAGGGGAGTTGAGTAGACTTGTTTTTGGATGTTGTTCTAGGGTCAGTTTTCCCTTCTCGCGGTACGTGTTAGAAAATCTCACCCTGGTTAGTTTCTTGATTGCAGGCTGCTTTGAGTGACATCCCCCTGTTTTCAACCGTTGGCCAAAGATTTATTTGCATTGGTTTGAATTTCTGGCGTTGTTCTTTGGCCTGACAATCATTTATATCTCTGTTCTACAATTCAGAACCTACCGTAGGTCCAGTACAAAGGAAAACTCACCCATAAATCCACCTTGACTGGGACATCCTATAAAATAGTCTGTCTGCCTTCTTGTCTTTGCAAGACAGAGTACATCTTTGAGCTCATGTTGCAGAGCTGAGTTTTACAAGAACAATGGGAGAACTTCCTGGTTTGTGTTCTTTGACCCCAAACTTCACTGAAAACTCCACAAGGTCAGGTGAGGACGCCACACCTGGCCTGAGAAATGATCTAGAACATGCAGACCTTACTTTTATGGAGAACTTTTACAGAGATAATGTCCACTCAAGACATTGATTTGGCTACTTCAGTTTACGTCAGTAAATTGTTTTGAGAGGTAAAATTCTATGGAACATGTGCCTTTCATTTACATTTAGTCATTTAGCAGACGCTCTTATCCAGAGCGACTTACAGTAAGTACAGGGACATTCCCCCCGAAGCAAGTAGGGTGAAGTGCCTTGCCCAAGGACACAACGTCATTTGGCACGGCTGGGAATCGAACAGGCAACCTTCAGATTACTAGCCCGACTCCATCACCGCTCAGCCATCTGACTCCCTTTCATAACCAGCATAAATGTTTTAGAGAGACTCCAAATGTAGAAATCCAAAACAAAGAATGAGAACAGAGTATCAAAAGCTGTTCATTGAGGGGTTTACCAGAAATGTTTCACTTTTAACATCTTTATAGTCACCTATCAGAAGTCAACAAACACAAAAGGCCAACCTCATCATGAAGTCATGAACCTGAGAAGGTCAATAGGAAACTCAAAGACTTTGTAGTCTCTCTAACACACACACACCCGTGCACTGTAAAACGGACGTTGGACAAATGCTCATTCTGCTGAACTGTTTAACAAGATTCTTACGAACAATGTCCCAGTTTCTGACGTTCACCCTTAAGTAATCTCCAGTATTAATGGTTATGAATTCTGCGAGTTCAACAGTTACTCACATGATAAATGCTGCAAAATCTGGGGTTTTGGCCAGCACAGTTTTTCATCATTTCGTATGTGGCACATTGAACATTTTATATAAGCGAGAGCCTCTCTAGTATTTTGGCTTTGTCTTAGTTAAGACAGAGTGTGCTAATGGCAAGTACATCTGTCCAACTCTCAGTCCAGTCAACTGTTAGGCCTGAAGTAAAATCATTTATATTTGATCTCAATCACATATTTGAGAATCTATTTTCAGTTCAAAAACCTTGACATATAGATGTCAGTAAGCTTTAGTGGAAAACATGGCTCATGAGTCAATGGTTAGTTCTCTAAACAATATAAATCATCTTGTGTTTATTCCACATATTTTTGTCACTGCTCAGGGTATACAGTAAAAGGCTTTTAAGCCTTTGAAGTTTAAACTCAAGAATACCTGTGTTTGCTTAAATGGCTGAACATGTCGGACACACCAACCAAACCATCTCAAGTGACTTATCTGTCCATGCCATATATAATCAAAAGATAATCCCCGATCTGGTCAACATCTGGCCCTGGAAACAAGAGGTCACTTATTTTGATAGCTGTAGTCAGGTTGGAAAAATATTTTAGGAAAAAAAGTTTCGAAAGGTTGAAAACATATTTTAGAAAAATAAGTTTGAAAGGTTGAACAAATATTGTTGGAAAAAAGCTGAGAAAAAAAACTGTTTCAAAAGGTAAAAAAAAAACATCTGCTGGACCTGTCGTCAGAATATGTGACCTCCCTTTTAAAAAGGATATGGAAATCTACCGAAAAATTGACAGAACATAAAAATTCCTGGTGATTATACATGCCATGTATGCTGTTGAGTGCTACCAGAGACACATGTTTGTTTTAGACAAACATTCTTGACAAAAAGATATACGTTTTCCACTTCTAAAACAACGACTTCTGCACGACTTATTTGGAAAACTTAAACTTCCTGTTTTGTTTCAAATAAACGTAGGTATCCACAATTGAGAGTAAATGACGTTTGGTGAGTTTATATCTGATTTCTGCATGTAATGGATTGACAAATGCCAGAACAGGCACTGGCCACCCAGCTACCGATGTGAAAGTACTGCAAGGACAATTTCATATCGCCATAACAGTGAAGTAATTACGTATGCATAGAATATATTTTCCATGTCTAAAACCATTGAAACGGTAGCCTGCCTTTTTCAAAACTGGAGGTAAGACATTAAGATGATGGGGAATATTAAGAAAGTATTTTATTTCAACTAGAAATAAAAAGAATTGTATCTCTCACACCTCTGCTCACAGACCGGCCTGCCCGGAGGCTGCACTCTGCTTCTCTGGAGTTCTTTTGTTCATTGGTTTCACATGTTGCTTGTCTGCCATTTTGGTTCGCTATTTAAACCTGTGTTCCTTTGTTTTGTTGTAAAATCATTATCTTCCTCTAGTTCTATCTGAGAGCTGGCATCCTTTAGTCTAGTCTGTCTTGCCCTTCCCAAATACCTTTTTGGATAATCTACTCTGCCCCTCCAGCCAGTTATTACGACCCTTGCCTGTACTTTGGACTATGATTTAGGATGATCTCTATTGCCCTGTCTGCCTGGTTAGCGAGCTGTGCCTGTTCCTGGACTACCCTGTTCCTGGATAAAACCCTCTGCACTTGGATCCCTCTGACTCTGGTCTGGTTACAGTATCAGATATGGCTACACTACCAAAGTATGGCTCCCCTAACAACTGGTGACAGAGTCCTGTCAAAGTACCATGGTTTAATTGAGGTTGGAGTTGGGAGACGGTCTAAGGAGCACTTGTTCTCACTTAGGACTGTGTTCCACATTAAACGATGTTTGCCAAGTTTAGATATTTTCCAGTCGCTGTGAGAGGGCGTTTTTTAAGTAACAAGTCACACCTGTTTCAGTGAAAAGTATTTCACATTTGACAAAATGCTCAATCTGTAGGATGTCCTGTAGAGTGGTTGTGAAAACCATTGTCCGTTTGCCAGTTATGAAGCACTGTAGCTCAGGTCCTGAAATTACCTCTCTGAAATGACAATGGGAAACATTTGGGCCTGATGATGTACAAGTGGGACCAGAGTTTTTCCTAGTGACGTTAGCAGGCAAACCTCAGGCTGATCCTTACCTCACTCCATACCTTCTGCAGAGTCAAGACACGTACAACACGTAGATCATCGTGGATGTTTGATAGGGATTACAGGTGATACATATCATGTAATTGTGAACATAGATCCTTCTTTTTTCCTTCATTGTAGCTGGTGGGCTGAGTTCTGGTGTCCATGTGCTCACTACAGTATATGAATCACGTGCAAAATCTCTCAAGACTGTGTGGGGTATTAAAACCGTCACTATAGCTCTCAGAAGTAATGGTCAGCCGAAGCTGGAGATGGATCTCCGGAGGAAAACTACAAATGGATGTTCTGCTAGCCGGTACGCTCTCTGCCTCTCTCTCTCTGCCTCTCTCTCTGTCTCTCTCTGCCTCTCTCTCTGCCTCTCTCTCTCTCTCTCTCTCTGCCTCTCTACCTCTCTCTCTGCCTCTCTCTCTGCCTCTCTCTCTGTCTCTCTCTCTGCCTCTCTCTCTGCCTCTCTCGTTATTGTCCATCACAACGTGTACCATTTCCTCTGTAGCTGCAGGTTGAAAACGGCAGTGCCGGAGTGTGGAGGTGTCCATGTGCCATGTTATCCCAGTGTAAACAATCAAGACGTCCAGCACTACCTCATAGAGAGACCACTGCGGCCTCACATACCCATATTTCAAACCGTGTGGTTTCTTAAGTCAACCGGGTAAGCATTGCTATCCCCCTCTGTAATATGTATGGCCGCAGAAGACTATATTACAGCAGTGTGCTCCAATGAAAACACGTTGCAATGAAAAGCAAACCAGGGATTGATGTTTAGCGGAGAGAAGTGGTATTTGACAGAGGTAGGTTTTAAGGATTCTTCCACTTCTATTTAAGAAGTTATATTTCAAGTGCTGGTTTGTCCTGTTTTCTTACCATTGTGGTTTTCCTGTGGTTTTCACATGTTAACTTTAGATTTAGTTTTATCTCTCCTTGTTGGTTAATACTGTAATATGGTTCACTTTTTTAAGTGTATGAGGTAGACCTGAGTCAAGCTTCACAAAATCCGGTCTTTATAAGGTGGACATACACCAAAATGACGGTTGGTGGTCTTTTATCTTACAGCTCACTAAGGACACAGAGTTTTGGACATAATCAAAAGGATATCTCCCCTTCCTTTCATCCACATCCTCTCTGGCGAGATGTGTCCCTTTTCATGTATTGAAGTATCTGTCAAGGCCGGCCAAGACTAAGATAGGGAAACCACAAGGGGAGTCTAAATCCAACTCACAACAGACTCATGAAAGTCTCCAAACAGGCTCCTATTTGATTTGCTGTGTAGAGCGGCTGCCTCTGGTCCTTCTTCAATGTGTAGTCATCAGTGAAAGGAAGTGGTTTCTACATATTAGCCTATTCCAGGCATTTCCAGGCCTAAGTGAGTACACACTATACAATTCCTACAAGTCAACCCATATAGAATATATTTTAAAACACAAATGTTTCCCTAATTTGACTCATTTCAATATTTTGATTAAACCGCTAAACACTTTGTAAATGCACAACCGTGTAGTGAGATTTGCAACATAGCTGATGCTATTCTAATAGGTTTTAGCATCATAATAGAAGTTTCCTTCTAGATTTTTTCCATTCCCCCCCGCGCCCACACTCCCATTTCCCCCCACATTTTGTCCTTCCCAATATCTCCCTTTCTGTCCAGCTCACGTGCAGCATGAAGCAGTTGGGTTTCATAAGCAGCTATAGACACAGGGGTCTTGGATGCACAGGCTAGAGGAGCCATTACACAGGGACACAGGCCTGGCCAGGAGCCCTCGCCACTGCGGCTCAAAGGTTGTTATGCAACAGTGTACCTCGCTAAAATAGGAGGTTTTTATGACGCGAGTAAAACCTGTATCAAACATTTCTTGGAGCAACACAGTCCTCAGATCAGAGCATTGGGGGACTTTTGGAATCACTGAGGTTGTGAGGTTGAAGGAGTAAGTATCACATTGGGCTCTTTTTATTCCCTTGAACTTGGAGCATGTCTGACGTACATGTGGGAGATGGGCTGGCGTGCACATTTTCCACCTATATCCACAGCGATCTGGAACAGGACCACACCTGGAAAACACTGTGACTGATGCACGAGAGTAAAGCACCATTTCACGTACCATATGCTCTCTATAAAGCAATGTTAACAATGTGAAACAAACAGATACTCAGAGTCAAATCCATTCAGACTCTATTTCTCTCTCTCTTTTTAGCTCTCTCTCTCTATATATATTTTATATCTCTCTATCTATCTCTCTCTATTTCTATCTCTCTCCATCTGCAGGCTGAGCATATTCCTCCTGGACATTCCCACCCTGAGGTTGATTGCCTATGGACCTCTGTGAGGTCACATGAAGAGCAGGCTGGAACAACATTGCTAACATTAACTGTCCACAGAGATTGGGTTGCACACCACATAGCTTCCTCTTGTCCCCAGAGAGCTTTGTGTGGAGCAGGCGAAACAGCAAGAATGTTGGTTGGGCAAAGGAGAGCGCCAGGAAAAGGTCTGATGCTATAGCTTCCCATTAGGTTTATATTGAATTAAAGTATCGTTATGATCCAACATTACATAACCATCAGTTCTCCTAGCACTGTGGGTTACATGTGTCTTTGGTTTCCATGGCGAGGCTTTCCAAATAAGGACCCGACGTTCCGCATCATGGAAACCAAGGAAACACCTGACTATCTTGACTCCGATCAGGCAGACACATGATGAAGACTATGTTTTTGTTTGGAGGCTCCAAGGAGGACCTAAGCCTTGGAACAGGATCGGGATTGAACCAAGCCCCCCCTCACCTCTATTCAGTTACATAATCAAGGGACTAGATAATAATATTGTTGGCTGATCCACCATCCACAGTTAGCTAGCAGGACTAAACTACATGTATCAGGTTTGTCATTTACAGCCTGTTTAGTATTTAGCAAAACGTGATGCACAGGGTTTTTTTGAATATTACCGCAGCAGATACCTCAGTCGTAAAGTTGAACCCTCAGAGAACGAATTTGAAGACTTATTTTTCAAGTCTGTGTCTTTATTCAACCCCCTGTCTGCCAAATAGCCTTTTGACTCTGTATCAGATGGAAATGCTGCCAAAGGACAGTCATAACAATTTTATAAAAAACAAAAAATACAAAAACATAATAAAATCTGTGAGGAAAATTATGTTTCAGATCGCCATCATAAATACATCAGCATGGGTTCAGAACACGACACATCCATAAAATGCTGCTAGAACGGTTTCTCAACCTGTCTTGTAAAATAATCATTTTGGACCTAGTTTCTGGACTGACCTTAGTGATGACTTGGAAAAATGTCCACATAGCCTAATTAAGTCCCTACAGTATAATGTAATCTAACATGGGGGTCAGGTGGCCGAGCGGTTAGGGAATCAGGCTATTAATCAGAAGGTTGCCAGTTTGATTCCCGGCCGTGCAGGATGACGTTGTGTCCTTGGGCAAGGCATTTCACCCTACTTGCCTCGGGGGAATGTCCCTGCGTTACTGTAAGTAAGTGCTAAATGACTAAATGTAAACATGAAACTGAAATCTAGAATGTGTACGTTACTGAAGCAAAATAATTTTAAAAAGACAAAGACATTAAGAAAATCATACCTGTTCTCTCATTAAAAAAAGAACAACGAGGACTATGAGTGACACAAGCCACAACTCCCTCAGTAGGCCTAAAAGGTTATTGAAACAGGTGTGTATGAACCGAACAGATCCTTAACAAAATCCACCAGCCACGGCGGCAGCAGCGTGAAGGTGAGGGCGGGCGGGCGGAGAGATCAGGAGGTTCCACCGGCCCGGCCACTCAACCATCCCAGGAGCTCACCTCCGGATCCGGCATAGCCAGAGTGCAGCCGAGTGTGAAGCGTTTGTTCTGCGGCTGCAACCGTATCCAGGGGTGTTTCTGTTTTCCACTCGGGCGGCTGCTGCTGCGCTCCGAGGGCTGTGGCCGTCACAACAGCAGGGGGAAAACACTGTGTCCTCACGTGGAGCTGCAATGGGGCCGTTCGCTCATGGTCGACAGATGAGAGTTCTCACCAAAGAAAAAGGGGGAAAATGAGACGAGGTTTCTCCCGTGTGGAACCCTCCAAGGTCGGTTTTGATGGACACCTGAGAAAGACGAGGGTGAAAGCCGTAACAGGGCAGCATGCAGAGACTCAAGGCTTTCAAAAAGACCTGAGACCCCGGGAGAAGGATTTTCCTTCATCTACTGTCATTATGTCCCCTTGAATCCAATCGAAAGTACCTCAGCAGTGCAGATTATGCAATATGATCTCAAGGCAATATGTCACTATGTTGACATTTACCAGCTGTGGTATTATGTTGCACAGAAAAACCAATGTATTATTCTGCAGATACTTAAGTGGGGGTAAACATAATTCTATGTGGTCACTTTAAGGGTTACATTAATAGGCATTTTGTGCCACATAAATGACATAATTTCTTACAGCTTTTCTTTTGGTATTCCTCAAATTGCCAGATGTCAGTGTAATCACCGTGACTTCCCTGAATTATGGCGTGTCTCTCATTACATGTTTCCTTACAGTAAACACACGTTTTATTTGCAGGCATCAACCTGTAAAATGTGTCTACCTGACAGTAATTTAAGTCGCATGGGATATTTACGTTATCATTTATCGAAAGTCTAGTAGTAGAGACAAATAGAGAGTAAATCAAGGTTAGCATTATATACTTCTAAAAAAGGAAATCCTCTCCATCATTCTACAGCTAAAGCTGAAGATCCCTGAAGCTTTGTGGTTGCGTTGTCTTGGAGACATTGAGGGGTTTTAAGTTGGTTTGGGGGCAGTTCTATGAGCAAAAGGGCAAGGACATTGTTTGTAAAAAGGGGCCATACAAATTAATATTGATTTGATTCGATTTGACATCATGCTCAAGGACATCAGGGTTTTCACATTGAATGGCATAGATTTCACTGGGCATAAACAACAAGATTAGTTCCACTCAAAGCTAATATTAGAACCACTTACGAGTGGCTTCTAAGCCTGGGCATTAAATGGGAAATTCCAGTTCTTCAAGGTCATACTTGAAGGAAACGATTATGTAACAGTTGTGGGTAATGGTAAAAATGGAGTGAGAAATGACCCGAAGGCAAAATTGTTAAACTACATATATGCAGATGATCCAGGTGACTGTCTCTGACAGTCAGTGTTTCTGACTCTTAAGAATTTCAGTTAAATCTGTCTTTGTCAAATATGTAGGCTATGTCATCCAGTTCAAGCTTGTTGAGATTAAACGGCTTTCCCCCAGCACCCTCGCTCTTCTTTATTTTCAAGTTCACATATAAACCCACGATATACTATTCTTGGAGGCACATCGTTGATTAAAAGTTCTCACAAAGTAAATGTTTATTTCTCTGCCTTTAAATTAAAGCATAACGAGCTGCCACATTGGCCTACTGGGGATGGCCAAACAAGGAAGTTACGTTTGTGTCCCTGGAGTTGTTTTTATTACCTTGTATCAATACATCGTTATTTCTGTCAAACATTGCTTTTCTATGTGTCCATAAAGCTGGCATCACCAGGGCAGTTTTGTCCCAAAACAATTAAAGAGCACTGCAGAAGGTTGGGCACAAAAACAGCCACTTTGCTCTCCTCTTGACTGTCAGGATCAAGTTTTTCACACATTTGACACAACCCAGCCAAGGGGTTCGTTAAAAATGTTGAAACAAACTTTCCCTGTGTCCGCGAGTGGAAAAGTAATCACTATGGAAACAAACATTAGCTCTGGGAGGCGGTAATAGTGCCTGTTCTGTTACCTTATCTGGGCGGCCTGGGATATTACAAGTGCGAGTCTGCCAACCGAGCGAGCGTCACCGCTTCTCAAAGCCGCGGAGCCCAGTGCCATGCAGTCCTTCGTCATTAATGTGGTTTCCATTAGAGGTACCGCCTTATCTAACGCAGGGTCTGTTCTCAATCTGATCTGATGCCCAAGGCTCCACTTTGATCCAACACAGGAAAGGGGTACATAAAAAACTGCCCTCCGAAAGAGTTGGAACTGTCAAACTCTGAGACACTGGCCCAGGGGTAATTGCGTTGGAAAAGGCACAGGAAAGAGGGAAACCTCACACCAAGATAACGACGACCGAGAACGCACCCCACACGTAAAACCACTCATGACAATAAAACTTCCACCTCTCTAGGAATAACAGATATTTAACCTATTGGTAAAAAAAACAGACGTTGGTGATTTATGGATCCATTGATTTATTGATGCATGATCCAGCTTGATCTGATTGTGCACTTAAACTCTGTCCCATGCATGCTTTAATTCTATTCAAAGAAGAATCATCCTGCACCAACTTTAAAATCAACTGTTTTCTTTTGGTAGCAACTGTTTCCCGGTCTCTCTCTGTCTCTCTCTCTCTCTGTTGGAGAAGTTGATGATCTCAGAGCCGAGAGTTACACTCTGAAGATAATTCACCCCCACACCCCCCACCATCATTCTCCCTCTTCAAGTGCTACCCTGCTGCCTCCTGCCAACCATAACTCTGCCTTGCCAGGCAGACGGAAATTCCAGTCATCACAGTCGATTTGTGTCAAATCAGCTCACCTTCCCTATGCTCTACCTCCATCTCTTCCCATTTCTTCCGATTATTTGCTCATTATTTTCTCTTTCTCTCGATATTGGAGCCTGGTTTAAAGGTTACTAAAACTGGGACCTGATAGAAGCCGAAGAAAAGGTTATTCAACCTTGCACCCCTCACAGCACCAGCAATACATATCAATATCGGACCTGGTTTGTTAAATACAATTTGGTGCTGCTATAGCGGGAAGACTGTGTATATCTAGTCAGTCAGGAGTCAGGTGGCTGAGCGGTTAGGGAATCGGGCTAGTGATCTGAAGGTTTCCAGTTCGATTCCCCTGGCCGTGCAAAATGACGTTGTGTCTTTGGGCAAGGCACTTCACCCTACTTGCCTCGGGTGGATGTCCCTGTACTTACTGTAAGTCGCTGTGGATAAGAGCGTCTGCTAAATGACTAAATGTAAATCTAAAGTCCAAACGTGTCATTGAATGCATGGTTGTCACAACGGTTCCTGACAGCCCTCCTCCCAGGGCACTAATGATCGAGGGTGTTGGAAATCTGGAAGGCTGAGTTGGACATGGTTCCCGCTCCCGGCTTGGACGTCCGCCACCTCCATTACCACTCGCTCAGAAGACTCAGATCACTTCTTGGTCTCTGGGTGGTTTTCCAGTGAAACAACTTCAAGGCAGAGTTAACACACAAGATCTGTGCTCACTTCCCGGAGCCAATCGGGCTCCCTTTCCCCCTAACTACAACATTAGTTTCACATCGACTACTCAGATTGCAAGACGAACTCCTAGCTGAAGCGCAGCCAACAAAGTTTTTCTTCCAAAACAAAGCTAAAGTTTAAGTTCTGTTTGTTACGTCGTAAAACAATACTATCGTAATATAACGATGACATTCGATCTTTATGCTGACAGGATTTGTAATGCTCTGCGTTTTGACGTTTCCCACATGGATCCCACTGGGACGTTTTTTTTTTCTGGGGCTGATAAAAATCGTTCATCAAAGACCCGATAGTCGGGGCTCTTTTAACCTCAGCCAAACATGCAGCGGGGAGCCACCACATCAGAAACGGCTGTACATTTATGATCCAGATTCAACCATTTCAATAGGGTCTGTGTATTATAGCTCCCTCGCTGATATGCACAGTGACAATCCTTTCCACCGCAGAGAAGACCGAGTTACTCTCAAACATTCTTTCCTGATGGTCTTTTCATTCTGCAAATGACCTCCCCCCCTCCCCTCCCCCCATCTTTTGAATCTTAAAGTGGGACTGCTATTTTTTTTTTTTACTCTGGTTTTGTTTGACGTTCGTGTTAGTGTACTTGATGACAACAGTGCCTCCCTCATCACTCTGGTTGTGGTTGTTGGGAGAAAGCTGTTATTCTAGCAGTCCCTCCATCCTCACCCCCTCCCCCAGCCGAGGTGTTGACTGTTCCCGGAGATGAGTGACAGGCGGGGCGTCTTGTCAACCAAAACCGTGCACTGAGCGCAGGCACTCAATCACACAAACCGTGGACCCAAACAAGCACACATGCACACACACACTCTCACACAAACTGTGGCCCCAACAAGCGCACATGCACACACACACACACATGCGCACACAAACACACACTCTTACACAAACTGTGGCCCCAACAAGCACACATGCACACACACACACACATTCTTGAGACAAACCCAATGTCATTTACTGCCCAGGGTGTATTTTAGCCAAGGATCGTGCTCATTCCGTGCTGATTCTCCACGGTGCACGTGAAGAACAGGAGAGAAGTCACAGAGCCACGTGCTGAGCTCTGCTCCTGAAGAGATACCCCTCCGCCAGAACACCAGAAGAAGAAAAACCTAATGAGATACACCCACAAAAAGAGGGCTGGTGGTAGTGTTTGGGTGGGGGTGGGACCCGCTGTGGAAGTCGAGGGGCTTCACACCCACCATTACAGGGACTGCCAAAGGCCTAAGCACTTTAAGATGCACCCCTAATTCAATCCTTACACCCTGGAAGCAGCACGAGAACCAGTGCAAGCTGGAATCCATCACACCAAAACAGGCAGATTGGTGTATTTACTGGGCTCTGATAGCTGTGGGCCTGTGGCCCAGTCATCACCTGTCCCCTAAACAGTGACAGAAACTCGCTGCTGTGTGTGTGTCTGTGTGTAGCTGCGTGTGTAGCATTTGTGACTGTGTGTGTGCGAGTGTGTGTAAGTGTCCTCTTGACAAGGCGTTGCTTTAATTGTGAGAGGGGGCTCGTGCTCTTCTTAATTTCGCTCTTCCTCTGGGGGAGATACCTGTAGGTTGGTGCTAACGTGTAATTAAATGTGTAGAGCCCTCTAGTGGCAGGAAGGAGTAATGAGGAAGTGAGCGTGACCACGCACGGATGGCACAGTACATTTCACTGCCAGGATGGTTTTAGTGACAAGGCGCACAGTGCGACAGAACACCATTAGCCGTCTTGGGCGGGGAAGAGGAGGCAAGGTTTCGCCCTTCAAACATCCTGAGTCCGTCACTGCTTAATACGCAATGTAAAAGCAAGGACGATTATAACAATATAATGTCAAATTGACACATCAAATTATACTGTAAAAATATATTTGGTCATGGAAAATGTTTCTCTGGGCAATCTTTAGCTTCATTTGAAGAAAATGGTGGAATTGATTAAGACTGTCACATTAGCTGTCACCGAGGAGAAAACCGTGAACTAAACTGTTGGGCCAGCGGCTTCCCAGCGTCAGGGAGTGGCTCAGAGTGGATGGTTAAACTGTCTGGAGCGTGCGCATGCAGAGTATCATTACTGAGTGCCTACATTAGAAGCCAAGTCATGATCCGTGCACCACATGCAGAACCCATCCAGACCACATACTCATTACATAACCCACCTTTGCTGAAGTCACATTTCAAGCAAAGAACCGTGCCGTCACATACAGTGCATCTCTGCAAACCAGTGGAAATACCCAGAAATAAACAAACGTCTCTCCGCCTCTCTCATCCTTCAGCTCAGCGTCTGAGGGTGCTGGTTAGACCCCAGCTGACAGGTGCTTGTAACACACTCGGTTCTCACTGGTGAGAAAGACTGGTACGAACAGTGTGATTAGATCAGCATTCCAGCTGTCTCTAGGGTGTGTGTGTGTGTGTGGTTTTTATCTGTTTGCATAATGCCGTGGCCACAGTTACGAGGTGTAAAACACTCTCAAATCAAGAGCCTCTAACTAGCCAACGTACCAGGATCGACAAGCTGAGATTATTCATCTAAGACTGATCTCATACAACTCAAACTCGTCCTAGATTTAAATAAGAACTGATGCTGAATCCAGCACATGAATCAAATCTCTAATATGGGATTTTCAGCCCTGATAAACTGCCTTGCATCACCAGAAACCCCCTACCAACTCCGATTCACAAGCCCCATATGTACTAGCAGCTGTTTGCTAAGTCATTCTTACACTGCTACTCAACTGTGGTTTTGTGTTCCGCCCGGGACCCCTTCAGCACGATGTGAAGGTTCTGTTTACAAACGCTGCCATGGATACCAGGAGATCAGACGTGGGAGGGGAATCGTTTTAGAGGTTATTAGAGTCATTGCGGTTTGGAGCCGGAATGGCATATCTACAGTAACACTGTATCCAATGGAGGTAATTTTCCAATGTGCTTTCCCAGTGCCTCTGAGAAGCCTGTTGACTAATATGTCGGAATTCCCCATTTTTTACCCATGCATGGCTTGATTTGTTTGGAGGTTTAACAAATGATCGTGACAGGAAGTTGGCCCTGAATGGTGGGGACTGGGTTACCTAGAGAGGCAAAGCTATCAGACAAGCCTCTCGCAATCCCCAGCTGTCTCCATCCCCACCCCCCACACATCCAATAGAACACTGCCCCGTGAGGGGCTTTCCTGTTGCAGTTCTGCGCGTATTGGTCTTGTCGTCAGTGTGTAGTGATATTTACTAAAAGATAGTTAGGATAGCCTCCCTGGTGAGGTGTTCTGGGCACGTCCCGCTGGGAAGAGGCCCCGGGGAAGACCCAGGACACGCTGGAGGGACTATGTCTCGGGGTCCCCCAGGAAGAGCTGGTGGAAGTGGCCGGGGAGAGGGAAGTCTGGGCCTCCCTGCTTAGGTTGCTGCCCCCGCGACCCGACCCCTGGAAAAGCGGCAGATCATGGATGGATGGATGGATAGTTAGGATAGTGTCTGTACCGTATATGGGAGTCAGGTGGCTGAGCGGTTAGGGAAGCGGGCTTGTAATCAGAAGGTTGCCAGTTCGATTCCCGGCCGTGCCAGATGACGTTGTGTCCTTGGGCAAGGCACTTCACCCTACTTGCCTCGGGGAGAATGTCCCTGTACTTACTGTAAGTCGCTCTGGATAAGAGCGTCTGCTAAATGACTAAATGTAAATGTAAATGTAAATGTAAATGTAAATGTAAATGTAAATGTACCGTGGTCCAGGTAACATCAATTTGTAGATTAACTTGTCTTGTTTATGACTTCATTCAGCTTGATGGTCAGATATTTACATGTAGTCACATAAGTCCTGCCGATGAACCAGAGTGAATAGGCCAAGGAGGAATATCTATAGAAATCTATAGTAGGAGGCAAAGAACTTCAGTTTTCCCACCGTCTCAACCTCCTCTCTGTCGTTAGGTTGTCATGGCGCCACGTTTGACTGACAGGGCGTGAGGCGTCCGGGTCTTGTTCAGGGCGGAGGCCTGGAAACTGCAGAGAGGACATTTCAACAGCAGCCCCTGTGTGCTCATCCCGTGTCTCTCCCGGCAGGTTTGACGAGGACAATAAAGACGATGAAAGCATGAAGACCGAGACACAGTACAGCCTGAGCAGGGAAGGAAGAACAGGGATGAACAAGCGAGCAAAACAAACACACCCCACCCACAAATAAAAATGCTGGCTCAGGGTTCGTTCGGTGGAAAGAGCTTAAAGAGTGTTTGGTGTGAATTACTGTAAGCAATTGTTAAGTCGTGGTAAAGCATGTACCTTGAGCAAATAGGTTCTTAAGGATGACCCAGAGCATGGTATGTGGGAAGGTGACTTGTCACTTTGTGTTTAAGAGACATTGGCTTTGCTCTAACGCTGGAAAGCCTTCGAGCTCTTAGATTACGTAAATGTCAGCGCTGCTGACCTTGTGCCAACTAAGCATCCAGACCTCAGCAAATCATTCATTTAAAAAAATTGTAAAAAATAATCACATTTTATTCTGAAAAAACATTTGCACGTGTTTGCTCTGAACCGTCTAAACCCAGAAACACTTTACAGAGCCTTGTTTGGTTTCTCAGCTATTTGAAGACGATGTAAAAACACAACATCACAAAACATGTCCATAGCAAAGACATGAAACACATTGAACCCTGAAGCATTGGATTTAAGGAGACATGTTGAAGACCAACTAAGAAAAAAAAATCTATTTATCCTAAGCACACACCAAAGAAGAGCTCACCAATGACAAGCATGGTTGAGCTGACATTTAACAAGACTTGTTGATCACAATGTGTGTATATCAGAAACCACACCTTCGATCGGACATCTTTACATTGGTTTTGGGATAAAACCAAAATACTTGACTTATTTGGATAAACACTCTCTCCCTAAACACCAACAGGTATACATTGTACCCATTTCAGGTGATACTATCTATGCAAATGACTACCTAGAAATCTTTTTACTAAATATTTGAATCAAGTAGTTTCAAAAACCGAGAATATTTCAAGCTGTGGGCAGGAGTTTACCACACAAAATGGGACAGTGACCGTTATGACCGGGTATATTAAGCAGAAAGCTGATGATGTATACAGAAAACATATCTATAAATGACAATGTATTATGACAGTTGAATTGTGTACAGTGATTTTGCTTTTTTTTACACAACATCCCATCCAAGATGACTGAACCTAATGAAGGCACTGAAGAAATAGAGGGATGAGGAGGAGGAAGAGAGGACAGGGTGTCCATGGTGAAATAAAGAAGTCCTGGACAGCTGTAAAGCTGTGCTTTCTGTGTTGTTCGGTGCTGAGATGATGTGCAGTGTGTTCAAAATGGCTGCATCGAAAGGAGTAGACCTAAACTGACTAGGTAGGGAAGCCATTGGTTACAAAAACAAAGTGAGTATTGACAGCCACGATTATTAAAAAAAAAGTCAGGTCACGTGAACTAGCGGCCCAATGCGTAGGCCCAGATTCCTCCTCCGCACAAAAGTGTCCTTATTAATGTCTCTGTTCCATCCGTCCACAAGTTTGTCTGGAATCGTCGTGCGACGTCAGAATCACCGTGGCAACCGAAGACACATTCTTTTTTTCTCAAGACCAAAGACAAAGGCAGCTTCCTGAAAAGTCCAAGATGAAAAGTTCACTAACACACAAAAAGTGCAACATACTGTGAGGGTTTGTGAATTTAAAAAACCGAAGCGTGAATATAACTTACCTTGGGTTTAAAAGCGTCAACTTTGGCCTTCGAAGGGTTCTAGTTGGAGGAGCTCACTCGCTGGTCCAGGGCTCTGTTTTCAAGAGAAGATCATCATATACGATGTATACAACAGATACATCTTATGTGACACAAAATGAAAAATAAGCACTGAAACGGCTTGAAATGATCCTTGGACAACGGCTACATAACACAACACCTTTGCATCCAGCAACCTGGTAAGGATGCGCTCAAATGCACTTTTGAGACAACTCCTTTAGTTCAACACCAAAAGACGAGCACTGTCATTTTTAAGAAATACTTATTTAGCTAATGTAGTCCTCTTATCCCCTATGAATTAGAGAAGGGCCCTGAAGTCTCATTAAGACACAGTCAGGACCTCTCGCTCCCTCAGAGCACATGACCTGCACACGATCACGCTCCATCCTGACCTCGTCTCCTCTCTTCTTCCTGGGTTTTGACATCTGCTGAGGAGATTAACCACCCTCGGACGTCCTGCACTGCATTTGTGCAGAGCTCAAAACGGGGAACAGGTACGTGACGTCACCTCGTTTTTGATTAACTTGATGATTTGACTGCTGGACTGGACTATTTTACCAGACACTTAGTCTTTTCAAAGCTGAGGACCAACATGCTATTATTAAAACCTGTACTGATTTATACTTCCATCTGTCGGGATGTGTACGTCTCTTAATGAAGCGTGTTGAATTACAGGTCTCAACATGCAGGGCGAGACAGACAGGAAGGCTGATGGGGGGGAGAAAGTCTACTGTCTGCTAGTCACTTTCAAGGCTAAGACGTTATACGGCTGACCAATCAGAGGGCGGGTGTTCTCTTGGGGGAAGGAGAGATTGTCCAGTCTGTGTCGTGGCTCAAACCTTCCAAGTCCATAATCTCTGGGGAGGTTTGGATTATCAAGCGACCTTGCATTTACCCACTTGAGGGGCGACACTATGACACTATTGTTTCAATCTAAAGACTAAAACGAGTTTTAACTTGTTCTATTTGTGTGGAATTCACTACGAAGAGTCAAAGGAGCACAAATATGATTGTGTAATGTCTCCGGTTCCTACAGTTTTATACTCAAAGTAAAGCTTTACAATGTTTTAGTAGGCAATATATTTTTCTCTTCGTACAATATAAAATGTTTCGAATTTAATCCAGACAATGAGTTGTTGTGAGTCAAAACTGAGATGAATTACCCAGGAATTTCTATCTCTACATGAATGTTTCTATGAACAATGGCCCTGTTGAAATGATTTATTATTTGTCTCCAAGTGAGGCTCTTTCCCTTTCTCTGGTATATACTGAAATAGTCACTTACACTTGGTGCTGTCGTACAAAGTCTGCAAACTGGCGATCCTTAGTGTACAGCTCCAGTATCCTCATGCGGTCCTGAATTTCCTGAAGGGAGAGAGCCAGAGACAGTTATATAACTCTAGAGGTAGTTGTGGGGTCAGATTCTTCCAGACTGCACGCCCACAGTTGGTCTGGCTACTCAGGTTAGCTTAGGCTAAGTAAAAATAAAGTCTTTGTTGAACTTTGACCTGATTATCCACAACAGCCGCAAACAATGACACAATGGCAAACCTTTACATGAAGGTTACAACACATACCATGTGACAACATAGGCACACCCACAGTAAAAATGGTGCTATGTAGTTATTCTATGAACTATATAGAACTGCTTTGAAGTTACAATTCGTCAATGTTTTAGCAGTACAAGTTATGACACAATTGAAACTTGCTACAGGAGAGGCTGGGCTTTCCAGGGGTAAGTGGATGGTAACATAGATCTTGTTATGGTAACACAACCTTTAACAGCCTTCCCCTGTACAACATCAACTTACCCCTTCCACCCCTCCCCTGTACGGTGCCATCTTACACTTAAATAAATACTTAACTAACCTGCAGCGCTAACACTGAATGCCATTTAACTACACATGTAACTACAATGTTTTTACAACCGGTTTTGTGGTTAACCTTAACCTAAAGTGTTGCTGAACGATTTTACACAGAGGCCGTCGAAAACAGAAAAAAAAAATTCAAGTTCTTTCTCCCTCCTACCCGCTATGTCCCACTAGGCTTGGTTGCGTCTGTGTTCGCTACCTGATTACTAAGGTCACTGTTCTCGTAGACCTGGCGTATATCCTCACTGCCGAAGTCCGCCGAGGAGTCACCGGCGCCACGGTGTGCGCCGACGTCGTCGTCATAGCGACGGTAGTACTGGACCATCATGGCGTCGTTCTCGAACATGGGGTTGTATTTGGTAGCTCGCTCCAAGGACGGGGTGCTGTCGCCGTGACTACAGGGCACAGAGGAGGTGGGGAGTGGGGGGGGGGGGAGACACAGTGCGCAACATATTTAGACATTGACAGTAGCAAACACTGCTGCTGTAGATGGGCTTGACCCTCGTTTGTGTGTGGGAAATGACATCTGGCGACAGTGGCTTTGCTCACAGACGGCATTGACATCACAACCTGAGGCTTGTTAAACAGGATTCCAACCAGCTGGTCAAGCAAATAGGCACTGCCCACCAGACACATGATGTCACTCTGTGCCTGTTCCAAAGCTTTCCCCTCCTTTAACTTATAGGGAGTCAGGTGGCTGAGCAGTTAGGGACACGGGCTAGTAATCTGAAGGTTGCCAGTACGATTCCCGGCAGTGAAATGACGTTGTGTCCTTGGGCAAGGCACTTCACCCTACTTTCCTCGGGGGGAATGTCCCTGTACTTACTGTAAGTCGCTCTGGATAAGAGCGTCTGTTAAATGACTAAATGTAACCTTAGCTGGCAATACGCTCTCAACACATGACTGAGCTTTCAAGTGCATTTCCCTGAAGAGAGCTGAAACTGCCTTCATGGCCAGCCTGTTGCTCATTTTTCCTGTCTGATCACAGCCACTTGTCTGTTTGAATCAAGGTCCAAGAAGAACATAAACAAAGACATTTCTTTTTCATTTTCAGTAGTGTAGTAGCCTCTAAGGTTTGTCAAACACTTTTTACACAGGGAATCCAGTGTGCACATTTTACCGCCTAAAACCTGTAGCATGTGTTCCATGAATTGCACAGTTGTCTGAAACATCTCTGCATCTGACCCAAAAGCTGCCTCAATCTGGATGTCGTGAACCTGTTACTGTTTACAACCCGCTGCGAGAGGGTGTTGACTCTGCTCTGCTAACTGTCCCCCACGGTGCTAGATCAGGCAGCCGTCCAAGATCTGTCCAACACTACCCGACTGTGTGTGTGCAAGGGCAGAGACAGCCCCTATGGTGACCCCACAACTCATGCCTCTAAACACAATCAGGGCTGTTTTGATGTTTTTCAATAAACATGTCCTCGTTGGTTTATAAGAAAGCAAAATTGATGCCAAATGGTTTCATCACAGTCCCCTTGGCCTGTTCTTTTGGACTGTTTTTTGGGTCAAGCATCATTATAAAGATCCACAGGCTCCAAAGATCCACCAATCCAAACCTTTAAATAAAGTTATTTATATCGTATTTTTCCACATGGATATATCTGCATTTATGTCTTCGTCCAGTAGCCTACTTCTGATCCAAGTTTTACTCTCATAGAGATCGTTCTGTACCACTCCACAAAAGTCAACCTTTTCTAATAATAATAATAATATTGTCTGTTAAATTGAATTATTTTCCTGTAGGTTCTTACCGTAGTGGGTCTTCTGAATCGTCCTTGTCATAACTGTCCCTCAGTGTCCTGGTCAAGAAGAAGACAATGCCAGCGGCCAAAAACAGAAAGCCAGCCACAGAGGCGAAGGCAATGCCGACAACCAACGGTTCTGAAACGTACTCTTCACAGTGTTCCCCGCGGTACCACCAGTTCTCCCCCACGCGACATCTAGAACACAGGAAGACAAACAGAACAGCATCAGAACCACACAGACACAGGCAGAATGTAAACCCTCACAAGGACATCTTGACAAATACAGAATCTAAACACATAAGGGAGTCAGGTGGCTGAGCGGTTAGGGAATCGGGCTAGTAATCTGAAGGTTGCAAGTTCGATTCCCGGCCGTGCCTAATGACGTTGTGTCCTCGGGCAAGGCACTTCACCCTACTTGCCTCGGGGGGAATGTCCCTGTACTTACTGTAAGTCGCTCTGGATAAGAGCGTATGCTAAATGACTAAATGTAATGTAATGTAATGTATACACAAAACGCAAACATACTGATCCAAACAGGCCAAATCCAATGTCCCGTATTCATTTGAAAGGGGCATCTCTAAACTTCTACCCACCTGCAGATGGCCCCCTTGCCAGGAATGATGTCACACTTTCCGTCGTTCATACAGAAGTCTTCCTGCACCTCACAGATGCTCTGGCAGGGCAGGCTGTCCACGCTGAAGTAGCCGGCGTCGCACACACACTCCGCCTCTCCAGACCACCGGTTCACCATGCACTTAGAGAACTCATTGCAGGCCTGGAACTTGCAAGGGTCTGCTTTGTCACCTGTTAGCAAGAGAACATACACACAGTGTTTCACTTGTCTGGGGCATCTCTGATACAAAGGGGGGGAAAAAAGATAATTTTCATTGCAATAACAGCAAAACTCCAGTACACACTTTATGTTATGATATATATTATGTGGATACATGTGGGTTTATATCTATTACTACTGCCTGGGCTGCCTTTCAAATGAGCATGTGTGATGTTACTGTTGCTTGCTTTTTTCCACAGGTACACTTGCACTTATAGCGGTTCATGTTGTTTAATTGTAACTTGTTTAACTACATGCTCTTATGGTTCTTCCCTTTGGCACTTACTTTGGTTGTTCACAATGTGTGCTTCATGTTTTGGCTACTCGCGATGTTTTTTTGGCTATCTTGTTGTTATGATCAGTGACCTATGCACTTTGTAAAGCTCTCTCTTGGAAGTCGCTTTGGATAAAAGCGTCTGCTAAATGAATAAATGTAAATGTAAATGTCAGAGACCTGGATGTCCCTAAATTGTCCCTGTGGAGGCTAGACAAGCTGTGACTCAGCTTGTATTAGGATCAATGCTGAGATGTGAGTGCATTACTTCTGATCAGCTCAGACAGTTTATGAAAAGGGCTCAGCTCAATGGGGATAGACCACGGACACAGACACAGGAGGATGAGTCATCCATATCCCGCAGTATGATATGTCTGGTCATGTTTGAGCCAGACAGATTAGGTCATACATATTCCCATGGATACAATTTCAAAAGCATTAGGAGTTTCCAGGTGACCAGTGACCTGTTTTGAAAGTCTGCTGTTGCCATGTGACACCTCAGTTCAATACATACGCAGAAAATAACAGCAGAGTGGGTTGACGTGTACCTGATTCCACGTCCAGTGAATGCTTGTCTATAGCCATGTTCTTGGTTTGGTAGGCGGTGTTACAGAAGTCTTCTAGGATCAGGTAAACCGCGTTGGTGACACCTCTAGGCACAGGTTTCCAAAACTTCATCCTGCTGTTCACCACAACGCTGCCGTTCCTGAAGTTCAAGATCTCCAAGTTCTGGAAGTTGCTGAGGTTGGACTGTAGGTACGGGACAAGCTGGGGCGGAACAGGAAAAGAGACAGTGTCATTGTGCTCATCATTGATAACTACTTGTATTGCTAATGCTAATTCCTTTAATTTGACTGTCAAAAAAGATAAAAAATACAAATAAAATAAATACATAAACTGAAATAATAGATTACCAGTTCTAGAAAACTCTGCTCCAGTTCTTTGTACTCAGCAGAGCTTTTGTTGAAGAGGTCTTCGGAAAACATCATGTTGGTCACCCTGAGGCTGAAAAAGACCATCAAAGCCCGACCAGGGCTGGCTGCCAGAGCCTTGCTCCTGTCTGCATCCGAGCCTTGAGCAACACTGGAATACCCACTGCTGTCCCCATCCATGTAGCCTGTCTCGTCATACTGGACCACATCGAAGGTAAGGTCGATGTTGGGTGCCATGTTGGAAGAGCCTGACAGAGAAGGTTGAATCTTGCGTATTGAAGTGCTGTCTTCTAGACTGTACCTGTTTTGGTCAGGGGAGGTTGGACTTTGAGGAATGATAATATCTGTTCCTTCAGTAAAGGTGACATCAGTATTTTCTTCGACAGGCTCAGCCAGTGAGAGGCTTCTGTCTTCAGTTGGTGCAGCTGTCTCTGGTAGCTTTTCTGTGGGCCTGAATGTTGGCTGAAAGAAAGGAGGTAAGCTTGAGGGAGCTTTTTCTGTACCGTTTACGATAACTGCAGAAAGCGTTGAACTTGGCTCCTCCAAAGATATAGGGCTTGCTTGGACCCCCTCCTTTTCTTCCTTTAAAAGTATGTCCTCGTGCGAAGATTCGTTGTACAGGAGATCTTCTTCTTCAGGCACAGTGTCTGATACACGTGTAAATGGTGACTCCTTTTCGGGTGAGAAAGGGGTGCTGTGACTTACGGTCACGGATGGCGTGACTAGAGGGGCTGCGGTGGCTGTACTAACGAAAAGGATTTCATCTTTAGTTAAGTCCTCATCAGATAAATCAACATTTGGGGCAAGGGGGACCAATTCCTCCGTGATCTCAGCCACTTGTTCTTCCAAAACCTCAACTTCATCATTGATGTCCTCAATTTGTGGCACCAAAAGTAATGGTTTTTCAGTGAACCACTCAATATCTTGGGGTGTAGATGTGATCCTGTCGTAGATGGAGTCTTGTACTGTGTCCAACTCCACAACCACAATGATTGCTGACTCTGTGACTGGCTGCATTACAGTTGTGTCCAAGTCCAAGTCCTTCAGGATGAAGGGCTCAACAGTAGTTAGCTTCTCAGTGGATGCTACGTCTTCTGAGGAGTCAACACTAGCTGTGGGGAGAGCGCTATCTGTGGCCTCTGGGGTGGTTGTCCCTGGGGTGGTTGTCTCTGGGGTGGTTGACCCTGGGGTGGTTGACCCTGGGTTGGTTGACCCTGGGGTAGTTGACCCTGGGGTAGTTTCCTCTGGGTTGGTTGTCCCTGGGGTGGTTGACCCTGGGGTAGTTTCCTCTGGGGTAGTTGACCCTGGGTTGGTTGACCCTGGGGTGGTTGACCCTGGGTTGGTTGTCCCTGGGGTGGTTGACCCTGGGGTAGTTTCCTCTGGGGTAGTTGACCCTGGGGTGATCACAGGCAGTTCCTCTAAGATTTCATGGTCTTCCTGAGATATATTAATAGGTTCCATCAAAATGGGGGCCTGGCTAGTGTAAGCATCTGGAATGTGGTAGTTGGTGGTCGATGCAATGACGGTGGACGCTTCACTGGGATAGTAATCATCATATAATCCAGAGGCCTCCAGTGTTTGTATAGATAGTTCCACTGTCAAGGTCTCCATAGTCCAGAACACAGGGGCTTGGGTGGTGGTCATGAAATGGGGGTTGGTACGGATGTCCTGGGTGATGAGTGTTCTGTCCAGGTACGACTCCTCCACCTCTGGCTCTTCATTTTGTTCCCCTCCAGCTGGGGCGTCGCCTGTTTGAGAGACAGAATCTTTGGAGTCCATCGGCTCAGGCTCCTTCGGATCCACAACCTCTGGGTACTGTGTGAAACGTGGAGTGGCATCTTCTCCCCACTCCTCCTCTTCCTCCTCTCCTCCGGTTTGTTCCGGCTCGGTGTCCGGTGGCGGCATAACCTCCTCAAAGTACTCACCGTTCTCTGAGGCTGTCACTGGCAGCGACGGCCAGACATCCACCCCTTGGCCATCTCCAGAAAAGCCAGAGCCAGATCCAGCATCCAAAAAGTGATCGTTGAGGCTTCCTTGGTCAGAACCAGGGGGTGCTGAGATAGGGGCTTCCTCGGTTCCTGCGGTGATCTGCGGTTCTCCAACAGAGAAGTTGCCGGAGCCTCCAGCTCCAACCACATCATCCCCATTGGGAGTATCAGTGCTTGTGGGTTTAGTAAAAGTGTTGCCCAAAAGAAATCCCTCATCTTCAATATTTCCATGATCTAAAACCAGAATAACACATGCAGAAGTTCATGAATGTAATCCCTTCTCTTTAAGACTTAAAATAATAGAAAACATACAATATGTTCATCACACATCAGAATGGAATGTAAATCTGGTGTGTATAGTACTACTCACTCTTGGTAGAAACAGGGGTGACTTTAGTAGAGCCCAGGCCCAGAGTCTTATCAGAAAACCCTGTGGATGGCAGAATGGTGCTCTCATCCAGAATCAGGACATCGTTTTCACTCGCCACCACGGTCCCGGAGTCCTTCCAGGGGTCAAAGGGCAGAGCCGGGTCAAACAGAAAGTCGTCCTTTTTCAAGAAGAGGTCGTTGCTATCCAGATCTTGTCCAGGAACATCAGGTGGTTTCTCAGCAGCAAGAATGTTATCCTAAAACAAACAAGAGTTAGAATAATGGGTAAAGTAAACAGCAAATTTCTTGCTGGACAGTCTCGCTAGTCTCCATACAAAAACACTGTATGTTTTCATTTCAAACTTTCTCAACACAGTGTTTAAAGACATTACAATGAGCTCATCCATCATGAGGCAGAGAGTTCAAACATTTATGTTGCATCCATGTTACTTGATATATCTGACTAATTAGGATGCTTGCACATGTTGGGAATGCCAAATATATATACAGCTTATGACCGCTAGCGAACACATAATCCTTAAGGCCTATTACTACACAGAAATTGAGAACCTGTGAGTAACACTGCCTGTGACCCCAACAACAGATAAAAACACACATTATAAGAACAGAAATGTAAGGATATAACTCCCTAAAGAATGAGGCAAAGTACACAGTGAGGAAAATGGACACGTAAGCAAATACCATCTAACTTTGACAAGATACTGTACACTTTTTTAACATGTCAGAACATCCAGAGAAAATGGAGAAAGAAGCACTGGCTCACACACACCACACATGCTCTTCCCCCCAAAAAAAAGAAAAATAAAGAATTCTTACAAACAACAGAGCCAACAACAGAGCCAGTTAAACAGTGAAACAGGGCTCGACCCACATAAGTGGTCCAGATCATGCAAGTGAGCAGCGTTTTATTGTCTTTCACCACTAAGATAAACAAAACTCTGTTATGGCCCGCGGGCCTCAATAAAAATCTTGAAGTTAACGAAAGTCATAATGAATTAACTTCAGATGTGGCCCTTTAAATACTACAATTTACCGGGTCTGTCTCTGTGTGTTTAAGACAGAGAGAAAAAAACGGAGAAAGTCCATTTGGGATTCACTGAGGCATTTTTTAACTGTGCTGCTGGGATTTGTTTTTGAGATTACAAGCCATGTGTGTCAGTTTAATACATTTGTGTAATCTTTCTATTATATTTCTGTCGTTATCTTATTTTTTGTACTTTTTTATATTTATTAGTGACAATAATTTGCTCAATATGGCATTTCTGAAAATAGACAGAAAAAATCTGTCAGACACGTACCATGTTATCATCTCTGTCTACTGGTCGACTTGTAGGCTTTCCAGAGGGCAACAAGTTCTCCACTGCAAGAGAATAGGAGGGTTAAGATCAAGTGAAACACTTACAAACTCTTGTTCTCTATAGGTGCGTGACTTGGACATGGTCAGCCATTTTGTGTCAATAATATTGTTCATTCAAACCAAACAGCTAAATCAAGCATGCTCAAAGTCTACGAAGGTCTCTAGATCTGGTCGTTACCATTCTCTAGCTGCAAGGAGTCTGGATCTACATCCAAAGTGGTATTGCTCATGAAGTTCTCCTTGTGCAGGGCTTCTGTGATGTAGTTGCGGAAGTCAGTGATGGTGTAGACCACAGTGGGACGCTCTTCAGTGTCGGGGAAGTTTTTCTCCACTGTGTTGGATTGGAGGGTGATGAAGTCCATGGTCTCATTACTGATGCCTGCCGCATCCACCTCCAGAGTCACAGCATAGTGGACGACCACGACCAAACCCCTGAGAATATAGCTTGGCGTTAATACAGTGTAAACGACATGTAAAAGCAAAGGGTTAATATTGTTTACAAACCCCCTATCTGGTATCAGCCCACTAATAGTGTTTCCTCGTAAATCACCAAAGGTTTAAAGGCAATAAGAGAGGGTTCTAGCATGAGAAACCTGACCTAGATACATTTCCAGGCGTGTTCACTGCAAAGTGTGGGATGGAAGGCCAGAGTACTTTACGATCAGATCCACTTTTACCCTCCTGACAGCAGAATTCCCCTTCGGCTTGAATGCCCTGGCAGGACCGTTTATTGCTGCATTGCTAACAGACATTATACGAACCCCAGAACTGGGGAGGTAGATTTAAGAGTCTCAAAGAACGTATAATGTGTTATCCACAAGTCAGTCCATAGGGAGAAACTCATGCTTTAAACCACAGGAGAATCTGCCCTCAACACACTCATTGACAGGGATGAAAATCAATCTTGTCATAAACCTTCACCCATAATCCCATCGTGACCAGCAGGTGGTCACTAAGAGAGCGAGGGACTTATCCCACTTATGAGGTGATTGGCCATTGTAAGGATATTACTCTAAATTAGAGTCAAGTCCATCCACTGACAGGTAGATGAAGGGTATAGTATATTAACATGAAGTACCCATGAAATATCAATGAGAATGGACAATATATGCCTTTAAGTGAACATGTCAAACATTTAATGGATAACATATGTGAATTATATTGCTTTTATTTTACTTTATGAGCAAACTCCTGTATTTAGAATCAATTGAAAGGATCATAACCTTGGCCAAACAGAGCAATGCAAGTAGAGCCTGCAGATGAGGGGAAATTTAAGGTTTATGTGATCTCACTGTGCTTATTCAGAAACATACACATGGATATATCATTAGCAGACACAGAGTAGGACTGTTTTTTTTGGATATAATATAGCTGAACTGGGAACTGAACTGCAATGTGATGAATTTATAAGACTTCTGTGCACTCTCTAACAGGTATTCGTCTTGCCATTTCAGCACTCTCTGGGTCATCTTCAACAGTTGCGTGTCAATACTCGCTGTCTCCAGTTTATGAGAATGTTTTGTGAGTGATGTGTGCTGACATGTGAACGCAATAACTCTGAACACGTTTTTTACTGTAGGTATTTATGCTTACCTTTCAAGGTCCTTTTGTGGTCTTCACATGTTGAAAGTAAACACAGAGATGAAGTTAAAGGAATTTTGCCCCCCAAAAATGTTAAGGGCCGTAATCATGTCTACAGTACTTTCTTTTACTGAGGTCAGATTTTAAAACTCACCTGAATTCAACAACAAAGACACTCTTGAACCCTGGTAATCGTTCAAATGCTTCTTCAATCTGAATAAAAAGAAAAGAATAGAACATATTTTAAAAGACACATCCATTTGCCATACAAATCTCAAAGTGTTTTGGCTTTCTGATGCTAAAACCATAATTTGTCCACTGTACGTAGGTCCTGCTTTTGAAAAACATACTTTATGACTGACAGATTTCCCCTGAGATGCTTACACAAAGAAATAAAACATTGGCAAACACTCATTTTTAATCCAGGACTATTTACCATATGATCATTACTACATTGTTAGATAATCTGTAACACAGACAGAAACCTCCTTGCCAAAGCTCACTTCTTTGTGCATCCTAAAGCTATCAATTTCTATCAAGAGTCAGAAAATGAAGCCACCTCCTCTCTCATCTATAACCAGATCCAGTCAAGTGAACTTCTGCTGTTTCTATTACGGGAGTCCTTTATCCGCTTTGCTTTTCCTTTATTAATGACCTCTTGATCTAACATTAAACTCAATTTTGCCATGCGTGACCAAAGCATGGATGAAAGTGTGCGGTGGCCAGTCCCAGTGATGGGAATAAACTGGTACTTTGGTTTCCCAGCAGAGGACATCTTTCCAGAGCTGTCACTCCAAACTCCATCACCAAGGTAACTCACAGTGACTCATTGCACTCTGTGCTCTTTAAGTTTTCCTGGCAGATTTCCTCTGTGTTCCCCATACCTAGCAAGCCCTGAGACAAACAGTACAAATGTTCTAAAGCATGAAAATCTGTACATCTGAGACAAAAATACTGCCAAACTCCTGAGTTAGCTCTATATACTCTGGCTTCAAGAGATCGTGTTATGTAATGTGCTTCCCGTCGTCACTACAAAAAGAAGATAATTCCAAGTGTAAGAGGAGTGAATGATCATCTGTTCATCAAATCGTTCAGAGATGTAACATAACTGGACATATCGCTGAAAAAGCATACAGTGTGTATCCATTTAGAGTATCTCAACTGATTTAAACTAGAATGAAGAAAGTTGTAAATGTACCTTTTCAGTAAACTGTTTGGCCAGTTGTTTGTATTGGACGCTGAAGGGATCTCTCAGGGCATTGTTGTAGGTTTCTCCTTTCAGTCTGATGCTCAGTTCCACCACCTGGTCCTTCATTGGCCTCAACTGCCTCAGCTTCACATCATCTATCTCGTTTCCAATCTGTACAGAGGACCAATTGTATCATGACATAAACAACACTGTTCAGCAATTGTTTTCATCGCAGGCATAAAATGTTGATAAAACTGTACAGATTGTGCCAATACAATAATTACTTACAGTATTTTCATTCTCCTCTACTGTTTCAAAGTCTTGGTTTCCAAATGTGTCATAATTTGTTTCTTGTAGGACAGTAGTTGTGTCAGTGGCTTTCTGAGTGGCACCATTGTTATTTTCTTCAACTGCGATCCCAACTGTCACATCTGGAGAAATGGCTGACACAGGAGTGACCTCGTGGCTGACATCCACAGCAGCCTCTCGTGACTCTTCAGGAGTGTCTTCTAGAACAGTCTTGGGTGTGACTTCGACTGCAGGCTCAGGAGCGATCTCTAATGGAGACTCGGGAGAAATCTCTACAGCAGCTTCTGTAGCTTCAAGCATATCAGTATTATCTGAAACCTCTGAGGTCATTGTTACGTCCACTGCCACAGCTGTTGGAATAATCTCAGCTACCTCTGAAGTGTCCTTATCTGAATTATCGTCTTCTTCTTCTACAGTTTCTGGAGAGGCCTCACTTGGAAGCTCAAATTCTTCCGGTAAAACTTCAACTGGAGCGATTTCTTCATCTGTCTCTGGAATGGTTTCAACGGTATGCTCGGGAGCTGTTTCAGGCTCTGTTTCTGATTTATCTTCTGTTGCTATGTCCGGTACCGTCTCTTCGACTGCCCCAGGGGTATTATCAGCTTCAATAAGATCTGCCTCTGTAAATTCAGAAATTATTTCCTCTGTAGTAGCCGAGATGATCTCTTCAACATGCTCTGTCGAGATCTCAATTCCCACTGTTGTTGTATCGACTGGAACACCAGGCTCTGTTGCCATCTCTTTTGTGCGGTTCAGAGTGATTTCCATGACAACTCCCGCAGTCGTCTCTTCTGCAGTACTTGTAGCAATCTCTACGTTCAGGGTAGTGGTCTCTACGTCAGCCTCCAAGGCTCCCTCCATTGTTGCTTCAGGGGCAGTGATTGCTGTTGTCATTTCTGTTGTTGTTTTACTTGTAGCTTCTGGCTCTGTAGCTTCCTCAACCCCTGCAGTGTCTTCTATAGCATCCTGTGAACCGTCCTCTGCAGTAACTACAGGTGGAACCTCACTATCTTCCTCAGTCAGAACCTCTTCAGCATGTACAGCTGTTTCTGTGGGCGCCTCTGTGATCGTGACTGTGACCTGGAGAGGGATCTCTGGCTCAGTCACGGGTGGGAACTCCTCAGTCTCTTGCTGCGTGTCGTCTTCTAGAGCTTCTGGCTCTGACGTCCCTGGAGTGTCCATCTCTGCAGCCTCTGGGGTGGTTGTCTCAGTAACCTCTGTGTAAACCACCTGCACAACCTCTTGAGTTACTCCCGGAATGTCGCCTAATGTATCCTCGATGAGAACATCTTCTGTGATGTCATGATTGATTACTTCAACAGGTTTGATGGTTGTGGCCAAAGTGGCTTCAGAGGGGACACCTGCAGTGACATCAGAGGCGACCTCTTGCAAGTTCTCTAATGGACCTTCTGGGGCCTCAAAATCTTCCTCTGGGATCAAATACACTGTCGGGATCGGGTCAGTGGCAACTTTGCTGTCCTCCTGAGAGATGTCATCCACTGCAGGATCTGTGGGAACAACTTCAGGAAGCGCCTGGATGTTGTCTTCCGATGTGGGTTCTAATAACGTCTCTGGTATTTCAGATGTGACATCTTCGTGGGCAAAATCAGGAATAATCTCCACAGTGTCTTCTAATGCAGCTTCAAAAACAGTATCTGGTACCACCTCTGTAGTTTCCTCTGGAGTCTGTTCAATTTCTGGACTATCCACATCAGGCATATATGTTGTACCGTCAGAAGCAGTCTCCGACCAAGGCTCCAAAGAAGATTCAGGACTAATCTCTTGAATATCCTCTGAAAGATCATCATTGGTCTCTGGGATTATCACTACAGCAGCCTCAGAAGTGGCTTCCAATAAGACTTCTGGAATTAATTCCTCTGTGAATTCTAAAATAACCTCGTTAGATGTCGCTGCTGGGGTTTCAGCACCAACGTCATGAATATCTTCTGCAGGAGCTTCCGAAGGTGCTTTCGTACTCGCCTGTAAAGACGGTTCCGAAGTAAGCTCCTGATCACCCTCTGGATCGGTGTCCTCGCTCGTGGTTTCCAGGGCAACCTCAACCGTAGCCTCAGAGGCAACAACCTCCACACTGCCAGCTTGAGCATATTCCACCTCGTTGTCCGTGGCGACGTCAACAGCGGTGTCTGTGGTCAACTCTTCATCGACTTCAAGGCTGACCTGATCAGGTAGTGCGTGGGTGACCGAAACAATGGAATCTGTTGTGATTTTCAGCGTCTCATCTAATGCAAAAAGTGTTGTGACCTCAACAGTATCTCCATGGTCCTCCTGAGCGTTATCATCATCGCTCTCATCCATCACCCAAACTGTGCCTCCTGGGGTAATGTTCTCTCCAGTCGCCTGTACAGTAGGTGTAGTTTCTCGTGGAACGATTGTAGCATCTGTGGTAAATTCATCAGAAGAAGTCATTCTTGGAGAGACAATCACAGTGACCCCTTGAGTTGATAAGTCAGTAGTAGCAGTGTTGAGGACTCCAACTGTGACTTCTGTGCTGGTTTCTGATGTGTGGTCACCTCGCATTGTTGTAAATGTATCTGCTGGCACGACACTGATTTCTTCTTCTATGACAAGATAGAAGAAGAAAAAATGAACACAGAATGAAATCCTGGGTAAGAACTGATGGTATCATAGATAAACAAACAGCCATAAACTTTGCCTGTAAATATTTCTCATTGTGGTTCTCGATATTGCCTTTGTAAACATTTTACATATTAATCTATAATCACCATAAAAGTGTACAATGTATATTGTTTCCTATCCAGTGCCTATCCGGTCTAAAGCTGTTGCTAGGATGAAATCAGAAACAAGTGAGACAAAGGTCCTCAACCTAACTCGAATGTCTACACTCTCCATTAACCACAAAGGTGTCGCTAAGCAGGATTAAAGCTCTATTCTAGGAGCAACGCGTGTCAGGAACATCAGACAAGCCACACAGAGCACCAGGATGGAGCCACAAGTGACACAAACTGAGAGGACTGACTGACAGGAGGGGATCCACTAAATATAAGCCTCTTATCTCTCTATTTGCAATGATATCAATATCAATACCTACTGAGTAGCATGTGTTTTTTGTATCAACGATAACACAATAAATGTAAATTCCATGTCGATTCTCACACTGTGTCAACATTACAGTTCTTTCATACAATCCATTTTAAAAAGACGGTAACCTTTTGGGGCAGTGAATGCTTCTTCATCCGTGGGTGGGGCCTCAGAGCTACATGAAAGAGATGATTGAGTCAATACTTCAGTCCCTGTTATCACAAAGGATAACAAGCCATCATAAGATTTGCAAAAGCGTCGGAACAGTCTCCAAATTTACTCCTTTACTCACCCCTTGGAAAACTGAAACAACTACAGTGTTTTGCTGTGACATGCAAGCAGCTCACAGGAAAGCAAGCTTCTACTACGGTCTGATCTTGTCTACCGAATAAGGAAATGTAGGTAATATTGTTCCAACTAAGCAGGATTATACAAATTTAAATCTAAATATCTGATTGTCGTCTTGATTGATTGATACATTATGAGGATCATAGTGGTTGTGTGACTGCTTAGCTGGAAGAAAGAAAAGCGCACGCAAACAGAATATTCACTACATCTGGCCTACTATAATCACTGAGGTATAGCACGTGTGAAATACGTTTTTTGTTTTGTTTTAGATCTTGAATTTGACTGAACTGAAGCCATCTTGACTCCAACAATGTATTCTAAAAAAGGGCTTTATAAGATTGTTGTACCTGTGTAAGAATGCTTCCCAGAAACAACTTCTTAATTCCTGGTAGATTATTATATTTTTTTTTTTTATGAAGTAATGCCTAAAAGGAAGAATCTTTGTCTGGGAGTGAGTGAGTGAGTGAGTGAGTGAGTGAGTGAGTGGGGAAGGGGAGTCCTAGCAAGCAGAGAGTTTTTAATACAGCTGTGCATTAAAAGGAGCAGGGCCGAGCAGGGCCGAGCATGGCCTACCTGCACACGTTGGACCTTGAACCGGTGGGCTCACTGGCATGAAGGGGAGGGGTTGGGGGTGAGAACATGGGAGAGGAAGGAAAACAGTGTTTTCGAAGAGGGTGAGTTCTACACAGACGGAGCAACGCATGATCTCCTGGACCACGTTCTTTCCCGAACACAAGAGAGTGAAGGGGAAGGTGTGAAACTCATTTTGTTCATGAAACAAAATGTAAGGCTTCACGCATCACAGAGACAAGGCAGATTAAACTCACCTGCTAGCTGCAGTCAAAGCCACTCTCTGAAACAAAGAGTGAACACATCTATTAAAATCAACAATTACAATCATATTACAAATCTTTTAGCAGACACTCTTATCCAGAGCAACTTACAGTAAATACAGGGATATTCCCCCAAGGCAAGTAGGGTGAAGTGCCTTGCCAAGGACACAACGTCATTTGGCACAGCCTTGAATCGAACCGGCAACCTTCTGATTAGTAGCCCGATTCCCTAACTGCTCAGCCATCTGACTCCCACACAAACTGAAACGTGCATTACTGGCAGGTGACAAAAGACAGATGAGCTACTTACACTCCTAACAAGGTTGATGTGCTCCTCTGATTGGCTGAAATTGGCACCTATGTCCATAACAGTAAGAGATCCATCCTGGCACTTGTTAACCCAGGCTTGGTACTCATTCCTCTCTGGCAGATGATCCCAGAACACCTTGAATGCCTCCCATACGGTCTCCTGACAAACTGGGTTAGACACACGCACACATACAACACGTTAGGCGCCACGCAAAAGTCTGATTTCCGTGAGAACTATAGGGGTTGTTTTACCCATCAGATATTCAAAATTTTTGTTCTCAGGAAAAGGTCAAAACAAAATGACATGTGGCTGATGGAGGTTTTTCACACATTTTTTTGGAGGCAAGAAGAACACGTTGTTGTCTGTGCGAGACCACACGCATGTGATTGAGGACCACCAAAAGGTCCTTCGGGTTAAATGTGTGGAGAGCTGGTGCTCAGGTTGTCCTGGCAGCCTGGCTCATCTGATCCATGTCTGGGGGACTGCTATTTCGGTAGCGATCCTGGTCCACTCTGGGCACTGCGGCTGTCACTTCTAAGCTCTGCCCAGGTGAGGAGCCACGTGTTCTAGCTATCTGACAGGCACCACAAAGGGCAAGTCTTGTTAGTCTGACTGACTGATGACAGACTGAGCCTCCTGGGTTCCAGACATCCTACCATCTACCTAAAAGCCTTCCTTGTGGAAGCGTCAATCAGTGCAAATAGGTTCAGGCATTTGAAAATGGGCTTGGACATTCAACTCATTAGTAACAAGTTCTTCACTTTCACAATAAGCTTAATGTCATCATGAACCTGACTCTTTGTCTTCCAGTGAGGTTGAACTGACATGGTTCTGTACAAGTGTTCGAAACGAAGACTTTGAGAAAAATTAAACATAAATCAATTTTTTTACGTGGACATGAAGCTCAGATGCCAGAAAAACAACAATAATTGAATATCTTGTTTTGTATAAGATGTGCTACTCAAGGACAAGCATGTTGTGGACTTGTTTTACTAACTGTTAATCTGGGGGGGAAAATGTATGTAAACTTGTATATTCTTCACAATCCTAACCTCCTTAGCATGAATGGTGTACACAAATTAAATTAGGGTTTTTATTAACTTATTACCACCAAAATGCATTTGAAATGTAAGAAATCATGTCAATGCCAAAGTGAATTGCTTACATACCTCGAAGATGGAAGTATTTAAGATGATTGTCTATGGCCTGCTCCACAGTGTCCTGAGTGCATAATCTGACTCCACTGGGGAAAAGAATATTTCTCTTTCTTCTAGATATGGCGCCTTTCCCTTCGTACGGCTTGAGGGACTGAGTCTGAAGTCCTTTAGGTATGGTCGGCTGGCTTGAACTCCCAGAAGAGTATTGAGATTTCGCCCGATTTGTCGTCATGGCATTCTCTGCAATCCCATGGCTTGCATCTGCAAAAGTCAATCAGATCATTCAAAACCACAATCATGCAATTCAACTGAATTTGCGTGCAGCCCATGCACGTTGCTATGTGTACCTGTTGCCATGTGAATGTATCCCGTCAGAAAGATGCCCCACAGAGCCCACAAAGCGCTAGTCCTAAAGATAAAAGGCATTGTAATAAAGTGGGCTGCAATAATCAAAGCCTAGGCCTTTCTCCTCCTTAACTGAACATCAACGTGCGGGTTTGGTGCATAGTCCACTCGTTCGATCGCATGGTCCAAAAGTGGTTTATTCCTTCAATTTCTTTCCGGTGCCATTCCCCCTTACAGAGTGGTCATGGCAGAACTGGAAGACAGCTCTCCCAACCAAGTAGGCAGATGGGACTTTGACGAGAGATTTTTTTTTTCTACGTTGTAATCCTATTTGTTAAGCTCTAAAGGTGGCTTGTGAAGACTGGGGCAAGCCCTCAGAGTAATAGTGCATGCTTGTTCAACTTGGAAAGAATCAACATTATGATGCTCGATATGTATCTAAATGTCACAACCTGAGGGACAGTGAATCAACCTTGTATGACTGTTAAAACCTTTCTATATCTTACTGTAACATGCATTTATATGTTACTTTTCTACAGTCCCCAACTTACTATATTACTGTTATTTTACCATATTATTACTGTTACACTTCTTGTAAAATGTTATATATAGTATGTTAAAATGTCCATTCAATATGGACTGCTTTGGCAATACTGCTCAACCCGAACTGTCATACCAATAAAGAATTCTGAACTGAACTGAACTGCTAATAGAAGCTCAATGTGTTGCACATTGAAACATTCTATGTTTCAAAAGACAACAAAAATGCAACAATTAAAAAAAAGTCTAATTTCATTTAATTAATGACTGATCCCTTTTTGGACACACGATATATATCCAATAGTTACATTTATTAATGTAAGTGAGACTATTGCCAGAACTGTACTTGGAACGTACACAGAATTACTATGTACATTATTTGTTATCCAATCAATATTGTTGTAGGCACCCATTACTTAATATGCAATTCTTACAAATACTGGACAAAATAAATTGTAAAAAAAAAAAGAAACTCAAATTGTTCTTTATTTGTGAGTCAGGTTGTATTTAGAGTATGTGCAAAACGTGACACAAAGCCATAAATGAAATAAACAAGGAACAGTAATCAGAACTTGTGATCTCAGTCTCTTAGAGTCAGTTGAGGACCCCCATTCTCTTAATGACACACATACTGTAAGTACACCCTCACACACACACCCTCACACACACACCCTCACACACACACCCTCACACACATGGAGACAAATAACCTGAGGTGTCTGGACCCAGTGTTTGTTGTGCCTGACTCTTTTCACTGTACGACAACAAAAGCCTGTGATTACCATGGACAGGCTGATTTGGAAGTGAGTAACGGTGCCTCTGTGCCAGTAAGCCTCTCTGACCTGTGCGACATTTCAGCTCAGAGCAAGGAACAAGCTGTGATGTCGCTAGAAGCTGGCAAGCAGCGGTGGTAGGAGGGGTTGGTTTAACCCTCGTGCTGCCTTCGGGTCACATGACCCAAAGGTTCATAACGAACTATCGTTGTGTTTACCCAATTTTACCCAATACAAAAACAAATAAAAATAATTTTCTTTTAACCTTTGCAATGTGGGGGGTCTGAGACAGCCCAACAGTTAAAAGAAAATGCTTCACTTTGTTTTTGTATGCGGTAAAGTTGTCGCAATACGACGGTGGGTCACAATGACTCATGGGTCATGTGACCCGAAGATAACACAAGGGTTAAAGGAGAGGAGAAAGGAAGACGTGTTTCTGAATGGAGATTGTGTGGAGCATTTTAATCAGAAAACAACATTTAAAAGGAGTGAAAAGGCCCACTTCCTTTCATTACGTTACATTCGATTGAGTGGCTGGTAGCACTGAAATTCATCCGCCCTGAGATTTGAACCTGTGACTTAGTCAGGACAATAACCGATATCTCCTCGAGTTTCACCCTAGAACGAAGACAGGTGGCGCTTTAGTGTTTAATTTAAATGAAGGATCAACGAGGCCTCAGATACCTTCCTGTGCAGATCTACACCGGTTAGGACTGGTGAGGGTTCATTCTAGTTTGGTTGCGTGCCGTTTCGCTTGTGATCTGGTTGGAGACATCTATCTCTATTGACGTGCCGTTTACTATCAAGTAATTAGCCAGGTGGTCTCCCAGGCGTTGCCTGGGTGACACAGGATTAGGAGTGTCAGAAGGGCAGACTGTGAATGAAGAGGTCAAACGCTAACTTCCTGATCTATGTTTCAAGTAGAAACCCCCTCTTAGTGACAGTTGGTGCCAAATTTAACTCAATTAGTGAAACTTTAGGAATATTGAGAGAAAGATAAGATGTCAGAATGAGAATCTTGTCCCTAAACTCTTTGGGTTGTGATGAATCCGTTTGGCCATTCGATTTTCATGATATTAGAGGATTACCACTCAATTGTCACAAAAAGTGGCAAAGGAGTATTTTGTTGCAATGATACTCATTATTAAACAATATTTACCCCACAGGCAAGTAGGTAGGCTACTGCAGCTCTAACCAGTTCAAATACTGGTTCAGGGAACAGATAAGACAATTACAAACAGACAAGAGTCACAGGTAAGAAACGTAACCAGCGTAAACAGTGAATTGTCTAATTAAACTATTATCTGTGGCTTATCATTACCAGGACCCTTCACTCCGTCACAGGATGTTTACGAAATGACGTCGAAGCAAGGCGGAATCAACAATGGTAGACGTCTTTTATTGGATAAAACGGTGAGCAGGTGGCTTCCTGGAAGCTCACAATGGCCACTGTAAAGTCCTTCTGATGAATAAAAACAACAGGGTGTTCACTGTGCTGAGTGAGTTAATGGAAGCCGTTTAGTAACCTTGTGGGAAGGGTTGGAGAGCAGATGTTCGAGATGTGGGGGTTTGGGAAAGGCCAGACAATCCCAGTTGAGTTGGTTCAGGGTGCAAAACAAAATCCCAATTCGATAAGGGAGTTTTTCCCGTGAATGGTTCTGTGTAATGTTAGAATTATTTAAAAAAATTGTGGAAACTCATCTTCATTTTCATAGAAACTGATGAATTGATTTATGGAAATGCTATATTTAGCATAAATCCTGGAAAAACTGTTAGTCACTGAGCAGATGCCAGACAAAGTAGTCTAACTGTCTAGCATAGATGAATAGGCTAGTCTCAAAATTCACTTCGGAGGTGTATTGGAGAACATTCCTATGAAAGGAGAGATTACTGACACAGGAGGGGGGCTGGAACCCACTTTTGGCTGAAGTACTAAATCTGTCTAATCTTGAAGTCGGACTCAGATTAGCTTTCCCGACGGCGAGTCCATCATTACCTCATTCTCCGTCTACTCTGGTTTTACGGGCCAACGATCTCGTCCTCCTCCACTAGTCAATACAGATTAGAAAGCTCTGCGAGGCACTAGATCGTCTCCTTCCACTGACCTTTACTCCTATGGCCAAGTCTACTTAAAAAACAGGCAATACAAAACAAATTTGATTTGGAAGCAGGCTTACTATGGTTTTTCGTTCATTAAACTTGAAAATTATTGTTTGTAGCTTTTGAGCTAATACCTTTCACATATAAATAATTGGACATACTTCTGAGTCTTCATTTCGCTACCACAGACGAACTTGTTCCAGCCAAACCATTTGTGCCACGGAGAATTAAACTAGCCTACCTCTTATTTGAGATTTAGGCCTGTTTTCTACAACACTCACCAAGTGCCCTGTAAGGAAATGAGTATTCTCATACAGGTAATGGGATCGCAGCTCTTTCGTTCTCTGTGGGGGACAGACCGCAATAATCTTGAGATTACTCTCCCAGCCCACACATTCCAGCAGATGCCTCTCTAAATCAGGGAGGGGAGCCCGGGAATCTCCTTAAATCCTCTTCCGATCAGAGGGCCACCTACACCCATATGGTCTGAGCTTGGTGATTCACAGATTATTTTTTTATGTCAACCGTTTCCCAGACTCTCACAATCACACGCACACGCCAACCAAACCAGAGAAACTAAACGAGCGACTACTTGCAATGTTCTTTATTTTTGGGTTGTAAGCAGATAGAAAACCACTCACTTTTGACCCTATAGCCTACAGTTCAGCTAGAGGTCAGGGCACAAAGGTTGCATTCAACAACGCTTGTTCAGTATGGTTTCTATACGGAAAGTAGTTTTTTTGCTTGAACACAGAACCCTAAAAGCAGTAGACTTGCCAATCTCAGAGCTGAACTGATTTTAGTCGAACTGATCTTAGCTTTAGCTCAATCCCATTCGGCTTAGCTGGGATAAGCAGTATGGATTTCCTTAATGGATACTATGAACGTTGACAAGACACTGCTAGACAATCCATATAACCGCAGAGTAAATTAGTCAAAACTAGCCAAAGGCCTAACCATGTCTGTCCTGACAGTACCTGTCTGGACTAGACATGTTCTGCTATGCACTTTGGGGTTTTGGTTATAGCGTACTACATGAGATATACTGTTATTATGATTATTATTTTAATATCGGATTTGATTTAGCTAAAGTGATTTAGCGACGATGATAATTGAACACAGCTATGGGGAGTCAGCTCATCTACAGACAGGAAAGTGTGTGTGTTTTGTGTCTTTCTGTGTGTGTGTGTTTTGTGTCTTTCTGTGTGTGTGTGTGTCTGTTTTGTGTATTTCTGTGTGTGTGTCTGTGTTTTGTGTCTTTGTTTGTGTGTGTGTCTGTTTTGCGTCTCTCTGTGTGTGCGTCTGTGTTTTGTGTCTTTGTGTGTGTGTCTGTTTTGCGTCTCTCTGTGTGTTTGTCTGTGTTTTGTGTCCTTCTGTGTGTTTGTGTGTGTGTGTGTCATCACAGCCCTAAAATGACAAGAAGCTGTGCCACTAAGACAAAGCCTGCAATTATCTAAAAACACCATGTCTACCCTCTCTACCCAATTAAAGGCGTCTGCTTAATGCTTGCTGTGACGCTAACCTATTAATTGATTACCTACTTGCCAGAACTCAAAGTCCGTTCATGAGAACAGCAGGAGGTACTTGGTGTCATGGAGATCTGCTTGTGTTATTTACATGAAACACAATTTAATAAACGGAGGGTTGTTTCTGACTTATCACATTGTAAGAGGGCTCCTTGTACGCTTACTCAGTCTGGCCCATGTAGACCAAACAGCTGCAATATGTGGAAAGCCACAACAATGCTGCCAAACAGTTTTACTTGTCTGTAGTGATGCCTTATTGTCTACAGCTGCATACAATCTCCACAATAAAAATAAAAAAACAGAACAAGGACCAAGAACCTAGAGTTCTTGTTTTGGGTATTTCTGTGGGAGACATCACAATACTCACTGGTCAATGTTTCAGTGCACATATTCCACAGGTGTTCATCATGATCGGCTCTCGATGCAAACATTTGCCAATCAATTGCTATAATAATCGTTCAAAGGAGCAGAACATACATATTTATATCTTAGGAAAAATATTTTATTCAAGCCAACATCCAATGTTTCCATTCTCTTCGTCAAACCTGAGTGAACATTAAATTATGTGCAATTGTTTTAAAAATAAATTATTCTACATACCATCAATATCTAAGGAATGTAGATGGAATTTAGATTTAGTGTCTCTTTATAAAAGGCCTTCACAGTGTTCGCGCAGTAATGCCCACAGCAAACGATAACATCTGGAAAACGACTGGTCCTCTTCTAGTCTCCCTCGGTCACCCGTTTCCGGCCTCGTGGTCGCCTTGACAACCATGCAGCTGCATGACTAATCTCCGGATCTCCTCCCTCTTTCGCCACACCCGTTGTCGTGGAAACCAGTGTTCCAGGCGGACAGGGAGGTCAAAGTGCACCACAGGGTTCTAGAGAGAACATCACCCGTAGTGTTAATACCAGAACGCAGTCGGTGAAAAAAAGTCCTACTCTGAGGGCTGAGTGAGAGCTTTCGGGGGGGGGGGGCATACCTGCAGAAAGCTCTCCACATACTGCAGCAGGTAGAGGCCGCAGTCGCTGCTGTTGTCCTGCAGGGGGACCCGGCAGTGGGAGCTCTTCATGTTGTCTGTCGTGAAGTCTCGGGGGGTGCGCCTACGGACCTCCCACTCCACCTGCAGGTACCTGACGGGGGGGGGGGAACGGGGTCAGCAGGGAGGGGATGTCGCCCTGACGCACACACACAAACGGTATGTCTATCTATCCTTGTGGGGACTCATTACGCAATCCCATTAAATATGGAAAAAAGTTACATTTGGTCCCCCCAAGGGTAGTTAAACCACACAAACAGGAAAACAAACAGGGTCAGCACTCACTCTCGCAGCAGCTTGAAGATGCGCTCGTGGTTAGACGGCTTCAGGGAATCCATGACCAGAATACAGGCTCTACGAGGAGAGGATGGGGAGGATGAGAACCAACAAGATCTGGCACAAATTCACTGAAGCGTAAAGTGTAGGATAGGTTTAAAATATGAAATATAAAGAGCACAGCCAGGCTTCACCTCTTACAGATCGTCTCTCTTTGACAACCATCTTGGGTGCACTCCTGGGAGAAAAAGAACACATGAAAAAACATCTCATACCAGCCCGGTCTTGAATCAGTAGAATTTAATGCACAAACAAGTTTCAACCAGGGCTAAATTAATTAATTACAGGCATGCTGTTGATACATTAAGACAAACAGATAGACCAGAACAAGTCAGACACACCTCTCAAAAGGTGTCATATTTACCGGTGGATTATGTGACCCATGAGTGTTGGGACTCTGCCTTATACAACCTGAAACAGACACACAAACAGTCAACACACAAAAGCATAATGAACACCAAATGCATTTGTTAGCTTTTATTTATTGCACTGTCCAGTGGAGTAGTAGCCAAAAAGGCTTGCTCTGTAAATTTGTGTTCCTTGGCTTGTATTGCTAGGTCATAATATATAGGCATATCAAACAGGTCCATTTGCTCTTGGATATCAATCACTACAGGCTAAGCTAGGCTAATATTCTAGGGGTATCCAGTTGTGTTCTATAAAACTTTAATCATGTGCTTCCAAGCACCCAAGCTTTCAACATGTGTTTTTTGAAGAGCTGTTAAGAGCTGTAGGTTTTTGTGACAGAATCTGTACAAGAACATTTCTAGGCCAATCTTAGTTTATTATTACAAAAGGACCAAAGCGTTATGCGAACATCCCGTTCGCCGTTACTTAAG